>NC_142009.1:332525110-332775110 GCF_049901735.1 Notechis scutatus | reverse complement strand
TTAGAGTTGCCAACAGAAAGAGAGAGGGAAGCAGTGTAGCAGCTTCCAAAACCGAAAGTGCATTCCATAAATGTTTCCAAAGATAGTAACTAGGTGATTGAAATTTCTGCCAAGCAAAATTCTAACTGGAGAGTATGATTGATGACTCTGGGCTATGGAGGTGTCCCATCGGAGAATATGAATTGCGATACACGCAGGGGGTGGGGAGAAAAATCAAGGTCAAGGGTGACAGTGAATTATGTGTCTCAAGAGTTGGCTACACCCAGGCAGTGCTGGCATGTTAACTCCCAATAAATCCTTTTGAAGTTTTGGAAGTTTGGCTCGAGACTCATGATTTAAATGGGGGGTAAGTGCCGGAATCCTGACAGCCAGGTTATCTGCGGGACCACATTAACAGTCCTACAGATCAGAGAGGGAAGACACAATTCTTATCCCTTCCTCTAAAACGCCTCAACAGTAGTAACTGCAGGAGGGATCTTGGACTCCTAGTAGACAATCGTTTAAACATGAGCCAGCAGTGTGTTGCAGCTGCCAAAAAAAGCCAATGCAGTCTTAGGCTGCATTAACAGAGGGAGAGAATCAAGATCAGTTGAAGTATTAGTACCACTTTATAATGCCTTAGTAAGGCCACACTGGGAGAGAAGAGCAACCAAGAGGATTAGGGGACTGGAGGCTAAAACATATGAAGAACGGTTGCAGGAATTGGGTTACCTGCTGTAGTGAAGGTGTAGGGATGACAGGATAGCAGTGTTCCAATATCTAAGAGATTGCCACAAGGAAGAAAGGGGTCAACCTATTCTCCAAAGCAACTGAAGACGGAACAAGAAGCAATGGATGGAAACTAACCAAAGAATTAGAAATTTCCTGACAGTGAGAACAATCAATTAATCAGTGGAACAACTTGCCTCCAGAAATTGTGGGTGCTCCATCCCTGGAAATTTTAAAGAAGAGGCTGCACAGCCATTTGTCTGAAATGTTATCGTGTTTCCTGCCTGAGCAGGAGGTTGGACTAGAGGACCTCCAAGGTCCCTTCCAACTCGGTGGTTGTTGTTGTTGTTGTTATTAATATTGCCTTCTGCTGGGAGCTGGGAAGCCTGCCTTTTTCGTTGAACCCCCTGCCCTAGGCAACCTTCCCCCTAAGTTTGGCAGATCTCCATACTTTTAGCCTTGGGTAAGAATAAAATGACAGAGTTGGAAAGGACCTAGGAGATCCTCTAGTCCAACCCACCTCTCTAGCAGGAGTCCCTATACTATTCCAGACGAGTGGCTGTCCAGTCTTCATTCGAAGAAGAGCAACTAGGATGATTAAAAGGCCTGGAGACTAAAACATATGAAGAACGGTTGCATGGCTAGCTAGAGAAAAGAAGGACCTTGGGCGGGGGGGACACACAGGGTAGCAATGTTCCAATATTTGAGGGGCTGCCCCAAAGAAGAGGGAGTCCAGCTATTCTCCAAAGCAGCAGAAGGCAGGACAAAAAACAACGGATGGAAACTAACCAAGGAGAGAAGCAACCTGGAATTAAGGAGAAACTTCCTGACAGTGAGAACAATTAACCAGTGGAACAACTTGCCTCCAGAAATGGTGGGTGTTTCATCACTGGAGGTTTTTAAGAAGAGACTGGAGAGTCACTTGTCTGAAATGGTATAGGATTTCCTGCTTGAACAGGGGGCTGGACTAGAAGACCTCCAGGGTCCCTTCCAGCTCTATTCTGATTCAGTTCAGCTTAGCTCAACTTAGCCTTGGTTTACTACATGGCAATGTAATGTATTTTTTTTTTATATGAAAGGCATCCAGATGTTTTGTTTCCCCTTCTGGATGTGCAGGAGCCAGATGTCGAGTATATCTAAATCCATGCAGGGATTTCTGTTCCTAAGATACAAGCGATCCTACCTCTCTTTCTTTCGATGCACCCACACGCAGGACTAACCGACCCCGGTTTACTGGCACCGAGGAAGACGTGCAATCGTGTAAAAAAACCAACAACAACGTACCTGCGGTCTCCATTGTTAAATGATCCGGGTTGAAACAGGAGTCCAGGCAGCCGGTGGCCGACGCGATGGGCGGAGAGCTTCGCGCGCGGCTGGCGCTTTCCACTTCCCCGCCATCTAAGAAGTTATCCACATAATCCCTACGGAGTTGGGAAGAGACGAAGAAGAGACCAAGAGGGCAAACATGTTAGGTGGGAACAAACAAAACAAAACAAAACAACCCCAAGACTACAGGCAGTCCTTGACTTATGACCACAATTGACACCTCCCCCCAAAAAAATTTCTGTTGTGAAGTGAGACTTCGATGAAGTGAGCTTTGCCCCATTTTATGAACTTTCTCGCCACCACTGTTAAGTGAATTGCTGCAGTTGATGAGTTAGTAACCCGGTTGAATCTGGCCTCCCCCGTCGACTTGGCTTGTCAGAAGGTCGCAAAAAGGGATCGCGTGACCTCTGGGCACCCCGCCGTCGTCATAAATATGAACCAGCTGCCAAGCATCTGAATTTAGATCACGTTATTGTGCATCTACGCATCTGCTGTGAAAAACGGCCATAAGTCACGATTTTCAGTGCCGTGGTGGACTTTGAACGGTCACTGAACGAACTGTTGTAAGTTGAGGACGACCTGTAGTTTTCACAGTCTTCCACACTCTGCAGTCCTACTAGACTTTGTAGGATTAAATCAAAGATTAAACATTTCCATCTATGGTAGACCTGGCCATTTTATATCCCCTGCTCAGGCCACATCCTTGTCCTTTGGTTGTCTCTGTCTGGCATGAGGTCAATTGGAAATCAGAAATCAAATGCAAATAGCAATAGTGCTCAGACTTATATACCGCTTCACAGTGTTTTACAGCCTTCTAAGCCGTTTACAGAGTCAGCCTATGGCCCCCAACAATCTGGGTCCTCATTTTACCCACCTTGGAAGGATGGAAGGCTGAGTCAACTCTGAACCGGTGAGGATCGAACTCCTGGCAGTGGGCAGAGTCAGCCTGCGGTACTGCATTCTCACCACTGTGCCACCACGGTCCTTCCTTCCTTCCTTCCTTCCCTCCCTCACTCCTTTCCTCCCTTTCCTTCCCTTCTCTCCTTCCCTCCTTCACTCACTCACTCCTTTCCTCCCTTCCCTTCCCTTCTCTCCTTCCCTCCTTCCTTCCTCCACTCACTCACTCCTTTCCTCCCTTCCCTTCCCTTCTCTCCCTCCCTCCCTCCTTCCTTCCTTCACTCACTTACTCCTTTCCTCCCCTTCCTTCCTTCCTTCCTTCCTTCCTTCCTTCCTTCCTTCCTCCCTTCCTCCCTCCCCACTTATCACTTAGACTTATACACCACCTTCACAGTGCTTTTACAGCCCTTTCTAAATGGTTTGCAGAGTCAGCCTATGGCCCCCAACAATCTGGGTCCTCATTTTACCGACCTCGGAAGGATGGAAGGCTGAGTCAACCTTGAGCTGGTCAGGACTGAACTGCCGGCAGTGGGCAGAGTTGGCCTGCAATGCTGAGTTCTCACCACCACGGTCCTTCCCTCCTTCTTTCCTTCCTTCTCCTCCCTCCCTTCCTCCCACCCCACTTAAGACTTATAGTGTTCAGCTTGTGACCAGAACTGGGGCCAAAATTTTTGTCGCCAAGCAAGGAGATTGTGAAGTGAGCCGTGCAACCTTTCTTGCCACGGTTATGAAACAAATTACCCAGCGGTTCTTAAGTGAATTATGCGGTCCTTAAGCAGATCTACTTTCCTCTGTTCCCTTTGCTTGTCGGAAGCAAACTGGGGGAGGTTGAAAATGGGGATCGCAAGATAAGGGTCATAAATACCTATTGTTTGCCAAGCGGCTGAATTTTGATCAGGTGAACCACTGCGAGGGTTCTGAGTTTGGACCGGCCATAAAGTCGCTTTTCTGAGCACCACTGTAACTTTTAAACGGTCGCTGAATGGAAGGCCGTAAGTCAAGGACTACCTGCGTTCTACCAAATCCTGACTTTAGCAAAGGTGTGCGTGTGTGTGTGTTCATTTCCTTATCCTGGGTCCCTCCTTTCAATTGCCCATATCAAGATTTCTGGATTCAAACCCCTTAAGGATTTGGGTCAAAAGCTCCATCGGGATTCATGCCTGGCTGCCTTATGGCCAATGACACCAGTCATTATTCTCTGGCCAGCAGGCGGCTTCAGGGGGGAGGACGTACTTCTTCCTTCCGAACCGCGTCTGTTGGGTGAAGTAGTCGTACCGCTCCAATTTCTTCCATATGTAATAGTATTCCACGCACTCGCCCACCGACCGAGTCCGGACCTGCAAAAAACAAGAAAAAGGGAGAGTGGCTGTTTGAAAAGACTGGACAGCCACTGGTCTGAGATGGTCTAGGACAGGGGTCACCAACCTTTTGGACCTCAGGGATCGCCGACCTCATTATTTTAGATCCCAGGGACCGCTAACTGGTTCTGTGGGCGTGGCCTAATTTGTGGGTGTGGCTTGGTGGTCATGTGACTGGCTGGGCATGGCTGGTATGTAAATATTATAAATATTGAATTTTTTTTCATAAAAAAGAGAGCAACTTTTACCCAAAATCAGGCAAAAGCAGGCAGGCAGATTGAGTTGCTCACAGAATCACAGATTTCATTCAGAGATCTATCTATCTGCCATCGGCTAGCTCAGTCTGTCACATAAAAATTTGCTTCCAAGCAAACTCATAAAATTTGCTAGCAAGCAAATTCACAAAATTAACTCACAACACACCATGTATGTAAATATTGAATTTTTTTTAATTAAAAAAAAAAAACAATTTTTACCCAAAATCAGGCAAAGCAGGCAGGCAGATTGAGTTGCTCACAGAATCATTCAGTGATCTGCCATCGGCTAGCTCAGTCTCTCAAATTTCCTTGCCGTGAGTCTGCACTGAATTTGCTTGCAAGCAAACCTTCAGTCCTAAGGGAAGCAGAGCCGAAGATCTGAAGACTAGCTAGAAAGCAAAAAAATCCAACCATTTCCTGCTTCCTAGCTAATCTAAATCTCCCGGCACAGCAGAACAGATGATGGTCGGAAAAAGGAAAAATTGCAATTTAGCAGGCAAGTTTTCCAGGTAAGGAGTGAGTGGGCGGGGAGGGTTCCTGCGGGCCATGTGGGCGGCGCAGCCTTGTGTTTCTGCGCAGCCTGGATTAACTGCTTTGTGGAGGGTGCTCTCGGGGTGAGATTTCTCTGTGGCCCACCAAAATTTTCTCAAGGCCCACCAGTGGGCCGCGGCCACTGGTCTAGGATCTCCTAGGGGGGGTTGGGCTAGAAGACCTCCAAGGTCCCTCCAAGGTCCCTTCCAGCTCTATTCTGACCGGACTGAATGGAAGACCGGCCTTCTTCAGACCTGCTAGGAATGGGAAACAGATACCAGGGTCTTTTAAAATGTACTTTCTTTTTATCCCAGCCAGGTATAGGAAGCCTCCTGTAGCCTTGATAGGGTAACAAGGATCAGTATAAGAAGATGAGTCTTTGAAAGACTTGTGATGACCTGGTTTACAACTACTACGACTTCTGACTGTATCAGGCAGGCTCCATTATGGTCGTATGTCAAGGGATACGTCAGCATTCCGAGCAATGCACCTCATTGAAAGCAGGACTCTTGAGGTAGGTAGATTCCTCTAAGAACAGGCTTATTGGATACATCATATCGGCAATAGCCAGAGGTAGTATTCAGCTGGTTCGGACTGTTTTGGCGTACCTGTAGTGGTAATTTTGGCCAGTTAGGGTGGCAGAGCGGATTGCTGCGCCTCAGCTGAGCTAAAAAAAATAGCTCAGGCGATTTTCGAGTGCTGTGCGCGCACAAAGTGATCTTTAAGTGCTGCATGCGCACGCACGCACGCAAAGCCTGCAGAATCGGTAGCGCTCAATTTGGAATCCCGCCACTGGGCACAGCCGGTGAAAACCAACTCTGAAAGTTCCTGCAGTTTTCATCCAATTAAAAGATTAGTACTTCTCTCCTCCCCGGTGTCATCAGTCACACTGTCCAATGAATATGGCTGGCAGGCTGCTCTCCTCCTTCACCAGCCACCTGTTACGATGACCTTGGTTCCCACAGGAAAACTTTTTGTTTTGACTGTTAGCCAGGCTATCTACCCTTCCCTCTCTCAGGCTTAGAGCAACTGTGAGGCAGGACAAGATGGCTTCAGCCAGGTTCGCTTCAGAGCTGATAGGCTAACTGTATTCCAATTTGGCATTCTGTTATATGGGTAGTCCTTGGCTTACGACTACAACAGAGCCCACATTTTCCATTGCTAAGCAAGACAGTTTTTAAGGGAGTTTTGCCCCATTTTACAACCTTTCTTGCCACTGTTGTTAAGTGAATCAGTGAAATTGTTAAGTTAGTGACCACAGCTGTTAAGTGAATCTGGCTTCCCCATTGACTTTGCTTGTCAGAAGGACGCAAAGGGGGATCACATGACTCAGCGACACTGTAACGGTCATAAATATGAGACAGTTGTAAAGCATTCGAATGTAAATCACGTGACCACGGGGGTGTTGTAAGTATGAAAAATCACAAGTCATTTTTTTCAGTGCTCTTGTAACTTCAAACGGTTACAAAATGAATGGCTGTAAATTGAAGACCACCTATACAAGGTTTAATGTTTTAATGTCCACCGTCTGACAAGTAGTCAGAGTGCAAATTACCATAATCAATAAACAGTAAATGAATAACAGTAACTGTGGTTTGTTAAATCAGGTTTAGCATGATCTGCTGTAGCCACGAAAACCACTTTGGAAACCTCCAGGGCTAAAAAGTAGAACAGGACAGATTGAGATAAATGAATGTGGTTTAAAACAAAAACAAAAAACTATCTGTAGTACAAAAACCTTTTGAAACCAGGCTTATATTCCCTGGAGGGAGGGGCCATTACGTTGCATCCTTTCTCCCGAGTCGCCTGTGCTGCTCCAGCTGTTCTCTTCTACAAATCCTCCTGCGCTTATGCGCACTTGGCACAGGCTCCTCGGGAACCTCCTCATCACTGCTGCCAGCCCCCACAATCTCTGAAGGCAGCAGTCCACTCCCTGATGGTCCTGGCCCCTCATCTGAGTCCTTGCTCTCCTCCACCGTCTGCAGCTGCTGCCGGCTAACCACAACAACAGTCCAGGTTTGAGGCCAGAGTACCACACAATGGGGTGAACTCCCATTTTCATCCCAGCACCTGCCAACCTAGCTGTTTTAAATCACGCAAATGCGAGTAGATAAATAGGTAGCACTTCAGTGAGAAAAGTAACAGTGTAGTCCACAACTTACGACCATTAGACTGTGATGTTTTTCTGTGTGTCGTATATGTGTATGTGGATATATGTGTAATGGTTATCTTTTGAGAGCTGAATGCAACAAAATTTCATTTTAATGTATGCCGATTAGTGTACATTCAAAGTGACAATAAAGTTTCTATTCTATTACTATTCCTATTCCATTCCACTCCACTCTACATTCTATTCCCATTCCTACCCTACCCTATTCTTAGGTTTTAGCCACTGTCCCATGTTACAACACAAAAAAGTGACTTACAGCTGGTCTTCGAGTTATGACCGTCACAGCATCCCCCAGAGTTACGTGATTAATATTCTGGCATTTGGCAACCAGCGTGTATTTATGACAATTTCAGTGTCCCTCAGTCATGTGAGTCACTATTTGTGACCTTCCCAGCTAGCTTCTGACAGTCAGGATCAATGAGGGAAGGTGGATTCCCTCACTGACCCTTTAATGACCCTTTGATTTACTTAACAATGGCAATGATTCACTTAATAACCGTGGCAAAAAAAAAAAAAGGTGGCAAAATCAGGCATGGCTCACTTAAAACCGGCCTTGCTTAGCAATTCTGTGAAGAGACAGTTCCCTCAAGCTGGGGCTGCTTCAGGGATGGCCTGTCATGTAGCCCACAGTTACCTCAGAAACCCGCAGGTAGGATGTGAAAGAAATTAAACCTCCAGGTATCGGGCTGGTTTTGAAAGTGGGCATGTGTTCCATGACACCTGAGAGCATAGAGAGAGATCCATGTAAGCCAGTAACATTCCTAACCTTGTGTTCTGACCCAGGCTTTGTAAAACACAATGAAACACAAACTTGTTTTAAAAGCAAAGCCTATTTTAATGCAATGCTGGGAATTACTTGCATTCCCAGCCAGAACTAATCTTAAAACAGTTCCCCAAACCACACACCTTTCAGTGCTGTGGAATGCTGCCAAAAAACAGAAGTATCCAAATGAATTATAACAGAAACCAACCGAAGTACCAGAAAAAACTGACCAGAGTACACAGAGCTTCAAGGACTCGGAATCTATCAAACTACTTTGCTTCCTGCAAAGATGTCGTCATCGAGGTCTGACTTTTATCCCTTATGGGAGGGGCAATCACCTCCCAGCCTTACTCCCGAGTCGCCCCTTCTGTTTCAGCTGCTCTCGCCTTCTAGCAGCTCTGTGCACACACGTATTGGGAGCAGGCTCCCCTGGATCCTCTGCTTCGCTGCTGCCAAACTCCGAAGGCAGCACTCCACTCCCAGATGGTCCTGGCCCCATCCCTACATCAGACGCAGGAGTCTCATCCGAGTCCTCTCCAGACTCCCTGACTGGTCCCCTTTCTTCCTCACTGTCTGACTCCACTGCCGTCTCCACCGTCTGCCGGCGAACCACAACACCTTGGGCCCCTGAAGGGGTGTTCAACCTTGGCAACTTTAAGACCTGTGGACTTCAACTCCCAGGATTCCCCAGTCACCATGGCTGACTGTGGAGGCGCATGGCTTAGTGCTTAAGGTGCTGGGCTTGTTGGCTGGAAAGCCCAGGTTTAAGACCCCAGCGCCATGTGATGGGGTGAGCTCCTTTCCCTTGCCCCAGCTCCTGCTAACTTAACAGTTTGAAAGCGTGGTAAATGTGAGTGGATAAATAGGTACCACTTCGGTGGGAAGGTAACAGTGCTCTGTGAAGTCATGACTACACACAGCTCAATGACCTTGAAACAGAGATGCGCACCACCCATAAAGTCAGTTGTGACGAGCAGAGTCAAATCCACATGGCTGACTGAGGAATTCTGGGAGTTGAAGTTCACAGGTCTTAAACTTGCTAAGGTTGGACGCCCTTGGTCTAAATTGCCATCACGATGCCCAAACTTGCCAGACCATGCAAGAAGGTAACAAGGGGTAAGAAATGAAGTCAGCCTCCTGCAACCTAGCCTTTTCTTCTATACCTTTGCAATGGAGCCAGAAACAGAGGTGTGCTGCTGCAGGTTCGGACCGGTTCACCTGAACTCCTTGTTCCGATTTTGCACGGTTCGGAGAACCAGCAAATCAGATCACCAGCTGGCCCTGCCCACCTATTTTTTAGGCTGTTTTTGGCCATTTTGGGGGCAAAAATCGGCCTAAAAACAGCCTGAAAATGGCCTGTTTTTTTTGGACTTTCAGGCTGTTTTGGAGGCCATTTTCAGGCTGATTTTGCCCCCCGAAATGGCCTGAAAACGGCCCAAAATAGTCTGTTTTTAGGTCTGTTTTCAGGCAGATTTTGGCTGGAAAAACAGCCCCAAAAGGGTCTGAAAACAGCTTGAAAATGCCCCCAAAACAGTCCAAAAAACAGGCTGAAAAATGGGCGGGGACAGGGCCAGCCAGTGTTGGGATTAGCCCCGCTGGGAGGCGGGGCTGGGTGTGGTGACTGACATCGCCCATCCAGTCACATGACCAACCGGCCACACCTACCCAGCCAGAGAACCGGTTGTTAAAAAAATGGCAGCCGCCCCCTGGCCCCAATCCTACTTGAGACTCACCTGCGCTCACAGAGGACCTACAGATACCTGGCTTCGTTTTGAAAGTGGGTGGCTTTCAAATTACCTTGTTGGCTTGAATGAGGTGGAAGTTTTTTCCATGCACCCGGAATCCATGTTCAAAGTTCCTGCATTCTTCTTCACTCCAGGCGCAGAGCTCATCTGTAAGGGGGAGAGATAAAAAATCAGGGGAAAAAAATGTCAGCCCTCCAAGGTAGGCCAGGTCAGGAAATAACGACTCCCAGAAATACTAGAATTTGACTTTATCGCTGTAAGTTAAGAGAGCAGAATCTTGAAAGCCATCAAGAAGAATTAAAGCAGGACAAGCAAACTCCCCCCCCCCTTATTTTCTTGCCCTAATATTACATTTTACTGACAGTAGATGCAGTCGGTCTCTAAATGGTCATTTTTGTAAAGGTGGTTCTCGACTTACAACGTTTGTTTAGTGGCCATTCGAAGTTACAGTGGCACTGATCAAAGTGGCTTATGGCCATTGTTCACACAACTATTGCAGCAAAATTCAGGCGCCTGGCAACTGACTCATATTTATGACGGTTGCAGAGTCCCGGGGTCATGTGATCACCTTTTGGGACTTTCCGACAAGCAAAGTCAATGGGGAAGCCAGATTCACTTAACAACAATTATTCACTAACTTAACAACTGCAGTGATTCACTTAACAACCCTGGCCAGAGAGGTTGTCAAATGGGGCAAAACTCACTGAACAACGGTCTCTCATAGCAAAAGAAATTTGGGGGTTAATTGTGGCCTTGAGGATTACAAGAAAGGAAGGAAGGAAAGGAAGGAAGAAAGAAAAAGAAAGGAAGGAAGGAAAGAAGGAAGGAAGGAAGGAAAAGAAAGAAAGGAAGGAAAGAAGAAAGGAAGAAAAAGAAAGAAAGGAAAGAAAAAAAGAAGAAAAAGGAAAGAAAGGAAAGAAAGAAGAAAGTTACACACACACACACACATATATGTTTTCTTAAGTTTTCGCGGGTACTTACATGTATGGTATTCAGCTTTGTTTGGGTATTTTCCCATGTCATTATAGTTGTGCTTTTAAAGTTGTAGCAACGTTTCGGCAAAATCTCATCTGCCATCATCAGGCTTCTGTATTGTGTTCGTCTGTGTATAGTGTATAGTGTGTATAGTGTGTATAGTGTTCGTCTGTTCGTCTGTATAGTGTTCGTCACAGACGAACACAATACAGAAGCCTGATGATGGCAGATGAGATTCTGCCGAAACGTTGCTACAACTTTAAAAGCATAACTATAATGACGTGGGAAAATACCCAAACAAAGCTCAATACCATACATACATGCATACACACACACATACACACACACACACACACACATACATATGTATAGATAGATAGGTAGGTAAAGATAGATTGACAGATAGATAGATAGATAGATAGATAGATAGATAGACAGACAGACAGACAGACAGATAGATAGACAGATATTCTCTATAAAGAAAAAGCATCATAGCTAATTTTCCTAAACTTTTAGAAACTAGAGAACTCCATGTAGTGTCAGATCCGTGTATCTGTCATTTCTTCAGTGGAAGAAGAAAAGTTTGGGGGGAGGCTGATAAAGAAATCCTTTCTTGATGTAACCTGAATATATTTAATCTTATATCGAATTTTGTATAACCCACACATGATACGATGGAGGGAGAAAAGCCAGATGGCCAGAACTATAGCCTCTGAGAGGCACAACCAGGAGATGAGAAGGTCATAAAAATTCCACAGTGAGATTGTACTTTGGGAATCTCTTGAATAGTTTGTTCTAGCAAGACGGGTGGGGAGGAATTAACATACTGGCTTTTGTTTCACTAAATACACATCGAGGATAAGGGGAGGGGTTCTAAACTCCCTTATCTACCCCTGTATGCCTGAGAGACCTCAGACGCTGCTTTGAACTCCTACAGGGATGGTCTCATCTCAATAAAGAATTCCTCTGTGATACGTTTGGATACGTTTTCAGAAGTTCATTCTTGTTGAGTGAATGGGAAAAGTTCCGTAGCCTGACATGTAGATTTTTTTTAAAGCTGTTCAATAACTGAGGCAGATGATTTTTTATTTTTTTTTAAGGAGAAATATATTTCAATCCCCAAGCGCTGACGGATATTTTCATCTGGTCTTGCCGGATCGTTCTGCAACGAGATCCTGACTTTATTGGAAGTGACTGCATTTAATTGTTGCATTGATCCCTGATCCACGATTCTTTCTTTCTTTCTTTCTTTTTAAGGCCGGAGGCGTACGACTGCCTTGGAAACGCTCTGTCCTTCCACTTTCGCACAAAGTGCACGAGCTACACAGGAGTTGCTTAGCAAGATCTACTGAAAGGGGAAGAGGAGAGGTCACAAGGATTCTAGCAACCGGATTACAGCTGGTCCTTGACTTACGAGGAGCCCAAAATGTCTCTTGTTAAGCGAGGTGTTTTTGTTTTAGGCTTTGCCCTCGTTTGATAACTTTCCTCGCCATAGTTCTTAAGTGAATCACTACGGTTGTTAAGCGAGTCATACATTCGTTAAGGGAATCTGGCTTCCCCCATTGACTTTGTTTGTCTGAAGGTCGCAAAAGGGGATCACGTGGGACATTGTGACCACCGTAAATGTGAGCCAGTCACCAAGTGTCTGAATTTTGATCATGGGGATGCTGCAACGGTCGTTAAGTGTGAAAAAATGGTTATAAGGCACGCTCTTCAGTGCCGTTGTACATTTTGAACGGTCTCTAAATGAACTGCGTTAAGTACGGGTAGTCCTCGACTTACAACAGTTCACTTGGTGACCATTCAAAGTCACAATGGTGCTGAAAAAAGTGAGTTAGGATCATTTCTCACACTTGTGGCCGTTTCAGCATCCCCATGGTCACAGGATTTGCATTTGGATGCTTGACAGCTGACTCACATTTATGACGGTCAGCGGTGTCCCGGGGTCATGTGATCACCTTTTGGGACCTTCTGACCAGCAGTGTTAATGGGGGAACCACATTCACTTAACAACTGTGTCACTAATTTAACAGCTGCAGTGGCTCGCTTGACAAATGTGGCAAGGAAAGTCGTAAAAGGGGGCAAAACTCACTCACAGGCTCCATTGTGGTCGTAAGCCGAGGACTACTTGGAAAATAGATCAGAGAAGGGGAAAAAAATGCTGCTGCTTTTGGGCTCCAGTCTTCCTCTCCTTATTCTCAAGGTTTTCATGATGATTAGGGGACGGGAGGCCAAAACATATGAAGAACAGCCACAGGAAACCTAGACCTAGAAAATCCAGAACTACGCCACCTCCGGTCCGATCTAAGTATAGTACATAAAATCATACGTTGCAATGTCCTACCTGTCAATGAATACTTCAGCTTCAACCATAACAACACAAGAGCAAACAATAGATACAAACTTAAAGTTAACCGCACCAAACTTGATTGCAGGAAATACGACTTCAGCAACAGAGTGGTCAATGTCTGGAATACTCTACCTGACTCTGTGGTTTCTTCCCCAAACCCCAAAAACTTTAACCTTAGACTGTCTACTATGGACCTCATCCCTTTCCTAAGAGGCCTGTAGGGGGCGTGCATAAGCACACCAATCGTGCCTACCGTCCCTGTCCTATTGTTTCTCTTATTTTTCTTATACGTATCTATCTCATGTATTCAAAACTTTATTTATTCTTATACCTGTACCTTGTAAGCGATTGACAAATCAAATAAATACTAAATACTAAAATACTAGGAATTGGGTATCAAGGCTCAAGGTTGACTCAGTTTTCCATCCTTCCGAGGTGGGTAAAAAGAGGACCCAAATCGTTGGGGGAAACAGGCTGACTCTGTAAAACTGCTTAGAGAGGGCTGTAAAGCACCATAAAGCAGCATATAAGTCTAACTGCTATGGCTACGTCTAGATTAATGAAAAGAAGGACCTGGAGTGACATGAGAGCAGTCTTCCAGCATCTCAGGGTTTGCCACAAAGAAGAGGGAGTCAAGCTATCCTTCAAAGCACCTGAAGGCAGGACACGAAGCAAGGGATGGAAAGTAATCCAGGAGAAAAGCAACCCAGAACCCAGAAGAAGAAATTTCCTGTCAGTTAGAACAATTAACCAGTGGAACTACTTGACTCCAGAAGTTATGAATGCTCCAACACTGGATGTTTTTAAAGAAGAGATTGGACAGCCATTTGTCCGAAATGGTATACTATAAGGTCTCCTGCTTGAGCAAGGGGTTGGACTAGAAGACCTCCAAGGTCCCTTCCAACTCTATTATTCTGTCATACAGAAGCTGGAAGAGGAAATTTAAGTGCACGATTGAACCTCCTTCAGACATACACAGTGATTTAGATCAGGGGGTGTCAAACTCGCAGGCCAGATGCGTCACATACTGGCCCCGCCCCTGCCCGGTTTAGGGAAGGGGGAAAAGTCCCTATACGTCATGTGACGCTGCCGTGACGACATGAGTTTGACACCCCTGATTTAGATGTTCAAACTCGAAAACAAAGCATGGCTTCATGAGGTAGCCAACATTCTCCATCTTAATCACCGCTGGTTTGGATGACGTCTCAGAGCTAAGTGTAATATGGCTCCGTGAGGTGTTCAAAGCTCCCCCCACCTTGATTAATTCTTCATTAACTCTTGTCCTTGAATCCACCTGGATATGGGGCTTGTTCTGTCTATGTTTTCAACCACGTCTTTGTCAGGATGGGTCTTTTGTTAACCCAGCAGCCTTTCTTTCTCTTCACATTAAGGGCTGAGATTAAACTGGAAACCCAGGTTTAAAAACTCTGCTCGGGGGTGAAATTGATCTATGGGTAACCTTTACCTTTAATCAACCTTTTTCTTTTCTTTCTTTTTTTAAAAATTCTCCTCCCGCCCTTTCCTTTCTATTTCTTTTCCTTTTAAAGGAATACAGGCAGTCCTCGACTTACAAAAGTTCATTTAATGACCGAAGTTACAACATCACTGAAAAAAAAGTGATTTATGTCATTTTTTTTCCCACACTTATAATCATTGCAGTATCTCATGGTGACCAGAATTCAGGCGCTTGGCAACTGATTCATATTTATGACGGTTGAAGGGTCCTGGGGTCACGTGATCCCCCTTTGCGACAAGCCAAGACAATGGGGAAGCCAGATTCGCTTAACGACCGTGTTACTAAGCTAACAACTGCGGAGATTCGCTTAACATCTGTGGCAGGTAAGATTGTAAAATGGGACAAAACGCACTTAACAAATGTCTCACTTTAACAACAGGAATGTCAGGCTCAACTGTGGTTGTAAGTTGAGGACAACCTGTACCAACAGTAGTGCTACCAATATTTATGTATGTATATATGTATGTATGTATGTATGTATGCATGTATTATGGCATAACGCATATGGATTAGCAATACATATTCATTTTTCATCCAGATTTAATCCAATAATCTATCCATACACAAATATCAATAAATTAATCCAATAATCCAATAATTTAATCCATCTATACACAAATATCAATGCCTAGACAGACGTGAATGCTCTTATAATAGTAATAACTAGAGATTTCTAGTTATAATGATATAAGAAACTTAGTTCTATACTTTTCAGTAATCAATGAATGAGACAAGGAAATTCAAATTTGGTGGTATTTGCAAACACTTTGTTCATAAAGGTAAAAGTTCCCCTCCCACATGCATGCTAGTCGTTGTTTCTGGCTCTAGGGGGCGCTGTTCATCTCCGTTACAAAGCCAAAAAGCCAGCGCTGTCCGAAGACGTCTCCATGGTCAGGTGGCTGGCATGACTAAATGCCGAAGGTGCACAGAATGCTGTTACCTTCCCACCAAAAGGGGTCCCTATTTTTCTACTTGCATTTTTTACATGCTTTCGAACTGCTAGGTTGGCAGAAGCTGGGACAAGGAATGGGAGCTCACTCCGTGACGCGGCGCTGGGGATTTGAAGCGCTGACCTTTCTGATCGACAAGCTCAGCATCAGTCCCTGAGCAACCGTGTCCCCTTTGTTCATTTAGTGGCACTTTATTCTTTATCTACCAAGTCTCCTTACACCTTTTTTATTTCATTTTGTTTCTTTAAATGTAATAAGTACATACAGTCCTTGACTTACGACCACAATGAAGCCCAACATTTCTGTTGCTAAGCGAGAGAGTTGTTAAGTGAATTTTGCTCCACTTTACTTGCCACAGCTGTTAAGTGAATCCTTGCAGTTGTTAAGTTACTAACACAGATTGTTAAGTGAATCTTTGGCTTTCCCATTGACTTTGATCATCGGAAGGTCGCAAAATGTGATCACATGATCCTGGGAAACTGTGAACGTCATAAATAGGAGCCAGTTGCCAAGTGTTTGAATTCTGATCACGTGACCATGGTCATACGTGTTGTGCCCCTGTCGGAATCTGACTCGGAGGAGAAAGCCGAACAGCTGACAGGGAGTGGGAGTGTGGTTCCGTTGGCTGTGGAAGAAACTGGGGAAGGGCAAAGTCCGGCTGGGCAGAGCAGGGAAGGGGGAGAACAAGGGAGAGAGAGTTCAGAGAAAGACCCTGACCCACCCTCTCTTCATCCTAGGGCACGCAGGGAGGAATGGAGAAGGGAGCAACGTGGGTTGCATGGCTTATGGGGGAGGAAAGGGTCCTGATTCCCTTCATTAGCTGCAGCTGGGAATACAGTGTATAAAAGAGGAAGCTGCGCACAGCAAGTTGTGGCTTATCTGGGTTCCTGGCATCTTCCCAACTGTGTGAGTTTTGCCGTGCTTTCAAGTCGGAAATTCCTGCTCCTGCCCTGCCAAACTAATTACTTCAGTTTGGTTTGTTTGGATTTTAAGTTACAGTTTGTGTATACCTTGTTTTGGACTGAATTTTCTACAGTCAAAGGCTGTTCCTGGGAGAGTTTTTCTCCAGCGCAGAAGGTAACCTGGACATTGGCGGCAAAGTTGGAGATACTAAAGGGACTCTTATTGCTTATCTGTGTTGCCTTTGTGCCACACCCCGAGTCATCACAAGAAGTGTGAAAAACAGTCACACTTTATTCAGGACCATTGCAGCTTCCAACGCTCACGAAGCGAACTGTTTTAAGTCGAGGACTACCTGTTCTCCTCAGGGGCACCAGGTTTGAAAAGGTAAACTTGGGGAATCCGGGGGAGAGGGGTGGGCGGGTTCCAGTGGGACCACAGAGCTTCTGCCAAACAACAGAAAGATGGAAAAAAAGAGAAAGGTAGAAGAACTTTCCTTCTGTCTCACCTCGAATGACCTTCACGTTGAACCGGAGTCGCCGTAAAGCTTCTTCTGCGTTGAAGTTACATTTCACCAATTCGTAGAGCGCCTGTGGGAGACACAACGAGCACGATTGGAAAAGCAGCTTTGGCTATGGGGACAAGAAAGAGGCTGCTGAGAAACAGGAACCTGAGCAGGGAAGGGGATGGGAAGAAGCAGTGGGACCTTGTCATTGTCTGGCACGGTGCACAAAAACGATAGGATAACAATGGCTGAGGAGGGACCTGGCTCAACTGCAGCGCCCCTGAGTGGCATTACGAAGAAATGTGTGCAAGAAAACAACCAAGCTCAGGGAGCACCAAGTCCTTCTCCTCCATGTCCTCCTCCAAGTCCTTCTCCTCCAATTCCTCCTCTCCACCACCTCCTCCATGTCCTCCTCCTCCTCCTCCATGTCCTCCTTCTCCACCACCTCCCCTTCCTCCACCTCCTCCATGTCCTCCTCCTGTCTACCTCCCCACCTGCTCCATGTCCTTCTCCTGCTCTACCTCTCCTCTTTCATGTCCTCCTTCTCCACCACACCTCCTCCTCTCCATGTTCTCCTCCATGTCCTCCACCTCCTCCTCCTCCATGGCATCCTTCTCCACCACCTCCTCCTCCTCCATGTCCTTCTTCTCCACCACCTCCCCTTCCTCCATCTCCATGTCCTCCTCCTGTCTACCTCTCCACCTGCTCCATGTCCTTCTCCTGCTCCACCTCTCCTCTTCCATGTCCTCCTTCTCCACCACACCTCCTCCTCTCCATGTTCTCCTCCATGTCCTCCACCACCTCCTCCTCCATGTCCTTCTTCTCCACCACCTCCCCTTCCTCCATGTCCTCCTCCCTGTCTACCTCTCCACCTCCTCCATGTCCTTCTCCTGCTCCTCCTCTCCTCTTCCATGTCCTTCTTCTCCACCACCCCCCTTCCTCCGCCTCCATGTCCTCCTCCTGTCTACCTCTCCTCCTCCTCCATGTCCTTCTTCTCCACCACCTCCCCTTCCTCCATGTCCTCCTCCTGTCTACCTCTCCACCTCCTCCATGTCCTTCTCCTGCTCCTCCTCTCTTCTTCCATGTCCTTCTTCTCCACCACCTCCCTTCCTCCGCCTCCATGTCCTCCTCCTGTCTACCTCTCCTCCTCCTCCTCCATGTCCTTCTCCATGTCCTTCTTCTCCACCACCTCCCCTTCCTCCATGTCCTCCATCTGTCTACCTCTCCACCTCCTCCATGTCCTTCTCCTGCTCTTCCTCTCCTCTTCTGTGTCCTTCTTCTCCACCACCTCCCCTTCCTCCGCCTCCATGTCCTCCTCCTGTCTACCTCTCCTCCTCCTCCATGTCCTTCTTCTCCACCACCTCCCCTTCCTCCATGTCCTCCTCCTGTCTACCTCTCCACCTCCTCCATGTCCTTCTCCTGCTCTTCCTCTCCTCTTCTGTGTCCTTCTTCTCCACCACCTCCCCTTCCTCCACCTCCTCCATGTCCTCCTCCTGTCTATCTCTCCTCCTCCTCCATGTCCTTCTTCTCCACCACCTCCTCCATGTCCTCCTCCTGTTCCTCCTCTCCTCCTCCTCCATGTCCTTCTTCTCCACCACCTCCCCTTCCTCCACCTCCTCCATGTCCTCCTCCTGTCTACCTCTCCTCCTCTTCCGTGTCCTTCTTCTCCACCACCTCCCCTTCCTCCACCTCCTCCATGTCCTCCTCCTGTCTATCTCTCCTCCTCCTCCATGTCCTTCTTCTCCACCACCTCCCCTTCCTCCACCTCCTCCATGTCCTCCTCCTGTCTATCTCTCCTCCTCCTCCATGTCCTTCTTCTCCACCACCTCCTCCATGTCCTCCTCCTGTTCCTCCTCTCCTCCTCCTCCATGTCCTTCTTCTCCACCACCTCCCCTTCCTCCACCTCCTCCATGTCCTCCTCCTGTCTATCTCTCCTCCTCCTCCATGTCCTTCTTCTCCACCACCTCCTCCATGTCCTCCTCCTGTTCCTCCTCTCCTCCTCCTCCATGTCCTTCTTCTCCACCACCTCCCTTCCTCCACCTCCTCCATGTCCTCCTCCTGTCTACCTCTCCTCCTCTTCCGTGTCCTTCTTCTCCACCACCTCCCCTTCCTCCACCTCCTCCATGTCCTCCTCCTGTCTACCTCTCCTCCTCCTCCGTGTCCTCCTTCTGCTCCTCCTCTCCTCTTCCGTGTCCTCCTTCTCCACCACCTCCCCTTCCTTCACCCCCAACCATTCCCTTCTAGCACTGACATCTTTGGGTAATAAGAAATCTGCATGAAAACAACCAGGCTTAGAGAGCATCAAGGGTCCTTCCATGGCGCATCTGAGGATGAAGACCTTGACATCTCGGCAGGGCTTAGAAACATCCTTCCCTCCAAGAGAAGAGAACATCTGCAGCTCAGGGTTAATCTCTGCAGCCCTTGGTTCTCTCTGAGCTGGTTGTCTTTCTCTCTCTCCATGACTCAGCTAGCTAACACCTTCCCCAGACAAGCACCTGCCAACTTTTGCATCTAGTAGCTAACGTTTTGTCTGACCTGGTCACTTCTTTTGCGCAAATGTTAAGTTAAGAATCACTGCAAGGGCTGAAAAACCTTTGAGGAAAGACTAATGTATTATTTTTTGTTGTTGTTGTTGTTGTTGCCCTAGTATTCTTCTCGGCTGAGGGGAGGTTGGAGGCGGCATCGGGATTTTTAAATTAACTCATTCATTAATCTTCGAACCGCTCATCAGCACTTCCCTCGCAGCCATCTCCCTCGTGATGGGGAGCCTTAGCCACACAACACTCACTTGTTCGTTATCCTTCACCATCTCTCCTTCAGGAAGCCTGGCGTTGGAGACCTCATCCCACCTCCTCTTGATGGCTCGGAAGAGGAATTCCTCCACCTCCCTCTCCGGAAGGATGTTTGGGTCCCACAGCAACTGGTCATCATTTTCATAGACTGGATAAAAAAACAAAGAGTGAGGGAGAGACACACAGAGAGGGAGAGACTAAATCCAGAGTTAAAGTGGTTAAAGTCCTGGCCAGAAACTGTGAGTTCTAGTCCCGCCTTTAGGCATGAAAGCCGGCTGGGTGATTTTGGGCCAATCACCAGGAGACGGTGAGTTCTAGTCCCGCCTTAGGCATGAAAGCCGGCTGGGTGACTTTGGGCCAATCACCAGGAGATGGTGAGTTCTAGTCCCGCCTTAGGCATGAAAGCGGCTGGGTGACTTTGGGCCAATCAGCAGGAGAGGTGAGTTCTAGTCCCGCCTTAGGCATGAAAGCCGGCTGGGTGACTTTGGGCCAATCACCAGGAGATGGTGAGTTCTAGTCCCGCCTTTAGGCATGAAAGCCGGCTGGGTGACTTTGGGCCAATCACCAGGAGATGGTGAGTTCTAGTCCCGCCTTAGGCATGAAAGCCGGCTGGATGACTTTGGGCCAATCAGCAGGAGATGGTGAGTTCTAGTCCCGCCTTAGGCATGAAAGCCAGCTGGGTGACTTTGGGCCAATCACCAGGAGACGGTGAGTTCTAGTCCCGCCTTAGGCATGAAAGCCAGCTGGGTGACTTTGGGCCAATCACCAGGAGATGGTGAGTTCTAGTCCCGCCTTTAGGCATGAAAGCCGGCTGAGTGACTTTGGGCCAATCACCAGGAGATGGTGAGTTCTAGTCCCGCCTTAGGCATGAAAGCCGGCTGGGTGACTTTGGGCCAATCACCAGGAGATGGTGAGTTCTAGTCCCGCCTTAGGCATGAAAGCCGGCTGGGTGACTTTGGGCCAATCACCAGGAGATGGTGAGTTCTAGTCCCGCCTTAGGCATGAAAGCCGGCTGGGTGACTTTGGGCCAATCACCAGGAGATGGTGAGTTCTAGTCCCACCTTAGGCATGAAAGCCAGCTGGGTGATTTTGGGCCAATCACCAGGAGATGGTGAGTTCTAGTCCGCCTTAGGCATGAAAGCCGCTGGTGACTTTGGGCCAATCACCAGGTGAGTTCTAAGCATGAAAGCCGGCTGGGTGACTTTGGGCCAATCACCAGGAGATGGTGAGTTCTAGTCCCGCCTTAGGCATGAAAGCCGGCTGGGTGACTTTGGGCCAATCACAGGAGCGGTGAGTTCTAGTCCCCTAGGCATGAAAGCCGGTGGGTGACTTTGGGCCAATCACCAGGAGATGGTGAGTTCTAGTCCCGCTTAGGCATGAAAGCCAGGAGATGGTGAGTTCTAGTCCCGCCTTAGGCATGAAAGCCGCTGGGTGACTTTGGGCCAATCACCAGGAGATGGTGAGTTCTAGTCCCGCCTTAGGCATGAAAGCCGGCTGGGTGACTTTGGGCCAATCACCAGGAGATGGTGAGTTCTAGTCCCGCCTTAGGCATGAAAGCCGGCTGGGTGACTTTGGGCCAATCACCAGGAGATGGTGAGTTCTAGTCCCGCTTCAGGCATGAAAGCCGGCTGGGTGACTTTGGGCCAATCACCAGGAGACGGTAAGTTCTAGTCCCGCCTTAGGCATGAAAGCCAGCTGAGTGACTTTGGGCCAATCACCAGGAGATGGTGAGTTCTAGTCCCGCCTTAGGCATGAAAGCCAGCTGGGTGACTTTGGGCCAATCACCAGGAGATGGTGAGTTCTAGTCCCGCCTTAGGCATGAAAGCCAGCTGGGTGACTTTGGGCCAATCACCAGGAGATGGTGAGTTCTAGTCCCGCTTTAGGCATGAAAGCCGGCTGGGTGACTTTGGGCCAATCACCAGGAGATGGTGAGTTCTAGTCCCGCCTTAGGCATGAAAGCCGGCTGGGTGACTTTGGGCCAATCACCAGGAGATGGTGAGTTCTAGTCCCGCCTTAGGCATGAAAGCCAGCTGAGTGACTTTGGGCCAATCACCAGGAGATGGTGAGTTCTAGTCCCGCTTCAGGCATGAAAGCCGGCTGGGTGACTTTGGGCCAATCACCAGGAGATGGTGAGTTCTAGTCCCGCCTTAGGCATGAAAGCCAGCTGAGTGACTTTGGGCCAATCACCAGGAGATGGTGAGTTCTAGTCCCGCTTCAGGCATGAAAGCCAGCTGGGTGACTTTGGGCCAATCACCAGGAGATGGTGAGTTCTAGTCCCGCCTTAGGCATGAAAGCCGGCTGAGTGACTTTGGGCCAATCACCAGGAGACGGTGAGTTCTAGTCCCGCCTTAGGCATGAAAGCCAGCTGAGTGACTTTGGGCCAATCACCAGGAGAGGTGAGTTCTAGTCCCGCCTTAGGCATGAAAGCCTTAGGCTGCTGGTGACTTTGGGCCAATCACCAGGAGATGGTGAGTTCTAGTCCCGCTTCAGGCATGAAAGCCAGCTGGGTGACTTTGGGCCAATCACCAGGAGACGGTGAGTTCTAGTCCCGCCTTAGGCATGAAAGCCAGCTGAGTGACTTTGGGCCAATCACCAGGAGACGGTGAGTTCTAGTCCCGCCTCAGGCATGAAAGCCGGCTGGAGTGACTTTGGGCCAATCACCAGGAGACGGGTAAGTTCTAGTCCCGCCTTAGGCATGAAAGCCGGCTGGTGACTTTGGGCCAATCACCAGGAGATGGTGAGTTCTAGTCCCGCCTTAGGCATGAAAGCCGGCTGGGTGACTTTGGGCCAATCACCAGGAGACGGTGAGTTCTAGTCCCGCCTTAGGCATGAAAGCTGATTGGGTGACTTTGGGCCAGTTCTTTTCTCTTAGCCCAACCCATCTCACAGTATTGTTGTGGGGAAGACAGGAGAAAGGAAGGAGTATTAGGTATGTTTGCTGCCTTGACTTACTTATAAGGTAAAAAAAAGGGGGGGATAAAAACCAAATAAATAAGGAAATAAGCAAGCAAGCAATTTCTCCATTCCCGTTACAAGGAACTTAGGAAACTGGGCTCAACCAAATTGAGTCCTAGACTCTGGTTGCAACATATGACCATTGTGTGACAAATATTCAGCACTTTAACTCTGGTGTGAGAACCTCAGCGAAAAACTCAAAGTAGGTTTGTAAAGAAGAAGACAAAAACGTTCAAGCCACAAGGCTTGTTCTTTTAATTGTCTGCAAAACATGGCAATTTTCACTCCCCCCGCCCCCCAGGGGCTATTTCTTTGCTTTTCCAGAACTCCCAAATCCTCAGCTGGCCTTGTCCAAGGACAGCCCGATTTGCCCAGTCCCTGGACCTGAAGGTTAACTTCTAGGAAGAGAGATCAAAGACACCCGTACGGCACTGCCGAAGGCTAAAGCGACAAGGCTCCACACAAGAGAAAAAACCGCTCACCTTTTTCCCCCTGCCTGTTCAAGTGCAAGAGAGGGACAACGGCCTGATACTGAGGTCCCACCATGATCTCCTGAAGGGGGTGGAAAAGTAAAATGCGTAGGTGTTATAAGCGGAAGGACATCATCTTTGAGGATGGAGTGGCTAAATTCCATCTGCAAAAGGGATAGGTACAGGTAAAGGTTCCCCGTGCATATACGTGCTAGTCGTTTCCAGCTCGAGGGGGCGCTGCTCATCTCCATTACAAAGCCGAAGAAGAGCCAGCGCTGTCCGATGACGTCTCCGCGGTCGTGTGGCCGGCACGACTAAACGCCGAAGGCGCACGGAACTCTCTTCCCTTCCCACCAAAGGGGTCCTTTTTTTTCTACTTGGCATTTTTTTACGTGCTTTCGAACTGCTAGGTTGGCAGAAGCCCGGACAAGGAACGGGAGCTCACTCCGTTTACGCTGTGCTGGGGATTCGAGCTGCCGAATTGCTGACCTTTCTGATCGACAAGATCAGCGCCTCAGCCACAAGGGAGACACATTTCCTTTAACTGGAATCTCTTCCTGAGAAGCTTCAGTGGTGCAGGGAATCCTCAACTTACAATCACAACCGAGCCCCAAATTTCTGTGGCTGAGCAAGACGGTTGTTAAACAAACCTTGTCCCATTTTAGGACCTCTGCTGCCACAGCTGTTACATAAATCACTGCAGTGGTTAAGTTGTTACAAAAAAGAGGTTGAGACTCTAGAAAAAGGGCAGAGAAGATCAATCAGGATGATGAGGGGACTGAAGGCTAAAACATAGGAAGAACAGTTGCAGGAACTGGGCTTGGCTAGTCTAGGGAAGAGAAGGACCAGGGGAGACAGGATAGCAGCCTTCCAATATTTGAGGGGCTGCCACAGAGAGGAGCAAGGGGTCAAGCTGTTTTCTCAAGTGCCTGTAGGCCAGACAAGGAATAATGGATGGAAACTGATCCAGGAGAGATTCAACCTGGAAATAAGGAGAAACTTTCTGACAGTGAGAACAATCAACCCAAGGAACAGAAGTTGCCCTCGGAAGTTGTGCGAGCTTCATCACTTGAGGCTTTGAAGAAGAGGTTGGACTGCCATTTGTCAGACATGTGGTGTAGGGTCTTCCTGCTCGGGCGGGGGGTTGGACTAGATGACCTACAAGGTCCCTTCCAACTCTGATTATCTGTTATCTGAATCATGTCGTTTTTAAACGAATCAGGAGTCAGCCCTGAAGTTGGCCTAACTGCAGCCATTTTCTGCCCTGCAGCCTTTCCTATGAGAGTTTAGTTTTCACATTGTTTCGGGGCTGACACAGACTGGAGCTGAGGGGCAGGGATTGGGAGCGGGTATAGAGATAGCTGGGGTGCTGTACCCAAAATCAAATTCTTTCCCCTGGGAATCAAGGACATTTCTCCAGGTGTTCAGAAGGTGGAGACTGAGGTCACCTAGCAACTGGACTGTAAGCTGATTGGATCATGTGACTGACGACTTTGGGGAGGGGGAAGAGACTGTTATGGCCTGTCAGCTGCCAGCGTAGCTGGCGGCAGAATTGGATGATGAGGAGATTGGGGAGGAACTTGGGCCAGTTCTGGAGTCTGGGGAAGGCCCTGATGGGTGCTCTGTCTCGGACGCAGAGATAGAGCCAGGACCATCTGGCATTTCCCAGCCACCGGAGAGGCAGTTGCCTTCGAAGGCTGATATGAGTGAGGAGGAAGAACAGCTGAAGCCTTTTCCAGACACACGTATGCACAGAGCTGTTAGGAGAGGGGAACAACGAAGGTCAGGGAGTTGACTCAGGAAGCAAAGCACACGTGGACCCTGAATGGCCCTTCCCTGGCTGGGGGAATAAAGAAAGAAAGGGGAGTAGTTGTCGTAGGAGACAACAGTTCAAAGATTTCGCTCATAGCGTTTCGTGCCAAAGAGACTGCTTGCCAGAACTTAATTTGCAGCCTTTCAGCTGGGAGCTCAGGGCCTTGCAATTATTGCAAGGAACTTGTTAGGAATATGAGTCACCTAACAGCTATTTGGGTTAGAAATATATAAACCAGGATAAACATTTTAAAACTGTAACTTTAAGAAAATGAAAAAGTGTAATTAGGTATGGTTTCTCAAACAGCCATAAGATGGAGCCAGAAACCTGGGTTGTTTTAGTCTTAGTCTCAGAAGAGAGTGTGTCTGAGTGAGTATCTCTGTTTCCTTCTGTTGGAAAGTATTGCCGTTGCTCCATTTCTTCTAATTGACTGATATTACTGGATTTAATGTAAGTCTGTTACTGAACTGTTTTTGACACTGGACTTTGATATTTGGATTATCCCTGGATTAAAAACTGACTGATTTACCTGTGAATGACTTTGGACTGCTTATTTTGGACTTTGCTTAAACCTTTCTGGAAGTAAAAACCTACATTTACTGTACAGTGTATCTGTGTACGGTGTGTGTATTATTCAAACACTTCTCTCAAATACGTCTCCCTGCATGCGTTCATTCTCCTAACGGGGAATTACCTCAACAGAACTGATAAGGTCTGTTGCTGGCGTTCACTCTTTGAAGGACTATTGTCTGGACTTTTCGGTGGGTGAATGCCAATTCATTCACAAAAGGGGTTAAAGAGGGGTTTTTCGTGACAAGGACTCTGTCTCTTACTTCTGCTAAGGCTGGGTCAGAGCAGAGACAAACTTTTATTTTAATTGGGTGCAGAACCGGTGGGAACTTAGAGCTAGTTTTCCACCAAGCTTGTGCCAATATGATATGTCCTGATAAACTGTTCTTGAGTCAGAGTTCTTATTGCTGGGGAGGGATTACTTGAAACCTTGACATCTGGCTTCTCCCACTGATTTGGCTTGTCGGAAGCCGGCTGGGAAGGTCGCAAATGTTGATCTCGTGACCACGGGGCAGTACAACTGTCATAAATACATGCCAGTTGCCAAGCTTGGGTCACGTGACCACGAGGATGCTGCAACGGTCATAAGAGTGAAAAACGGCCCTGTCATGTTTTCAATGCTGTTGTAACGTCGAACAGTCACTAAGTGAATGGTTGTAAGTTGAGGACTATCTGTAGTCTAAATCAACAGTCGCCAACCGGTGGGCCGTGACACACTGGTGGGCCCCGAGAAAATTTTGGTGGGCTGCAGAGAAATCTCACCCCCAGAGCACCCCCCTAAACCAATTAAAACAGGCTGCGCAGAAACACAAGGCTGCGCCGCCCACATGGCCCACAGGAACCCTCCCCGCCCACTCACTCTTTACCCGGCGACCGCTGGACTAGATGACCTACAAGGCCCCTTCCAACTCTGATTATCTGTTGCCTGGTAACTCCACCTCTAGGCCACCACACCCCTCAGGCAGCTGTGCTAAGGAGGGATGACAATTATGGGATGCCAAAGCCTTACCTTCTTGCAGTCATTAGCAGCGATGGAATCTTCTTCCGAGTCTTCAGCGGAGAAGGAAGCACAAGGGGAGGAACAAGGAGCCTTGTCTCCATCTGCCACAAAATTAGCTTGAGGGGAAAAAAAAAGACAAGATAACCTCTTTCTGCTTTAAATTGAGAAAATTGTTATTTTTTTAGTGGGGTTTTCCCTGGTGATCTCTGAGCTTGGTTGCTTTGGGGGGGGGGGCAGATGTTTCATGACTCAACGAGTTAACATCATCAATGCTACAAGCGAATGGGGTTTGCTGAGAGCACGGGAGTTGAGAACAAATCCTACTGCCTTCCGGCACCGATGATCTTACCTAGTTGGGTTATGAAACGTCTGCAAGAAAACAACCTAGCTCAGAGACCTCCAAGGACCACACAGTTCAGCCCTGGGCTACACATTTTTCTTCTTCTTCTAAAGTTGGTTTTGTCAACAATAAAGCAGAGGACACTTAACAACTGTTCTAAAGCAGATTAAGACAATTTGAAGCCCAACTGGGTAATTATTTTGTCTACCAATGAAGTCACAAATATCAACTCTCTTTGGGTCGATCTTATCTCTGTTTTTTTATCTTGATTTAGTCAGTGTGTAACTTGATGTTTCTTCCAATGCTTTCGCCATTGATTCTGTAACAGTGCTATAGCTATTCTATAGCTAACTATTTTTGTACACAGTTTTTATGTTTTTATATTTTACTTGCAGATTGCTCAGAGTTGCTCTGTGAAGGAAATGGGCTGTTTCTAAGACACACACACAAAACATGCATACACACGAAATTGTAAGCAGCTGTAATATTTTCAGCTACATCCCAGAATATAGAATATTCTATACATAGACAGAATAAACACTTATAAAAAGATGAAGAAGTAGATATCCAAAGTGTTCATCGTTTTACTTTCATAAAAAAAAAGAGTATACGTCCCTCTTTTAAAGCTTCCTCAACCTTAAATTTGCACATTGTAATTTTGGACTTCCCATCCAATTGGCACGCTGGCTGGATATTCCTTGAAAAAGTGTTCCAACTCTCATTCAGAAAAGGTGAGAAAAAACCAGCTGCATTATCTTGTCGGTGCCATTTCTGTAAGCGTTCTGCACCTGGTTTACTTTCTTTCTATTATCTCTCATCCCTTAAAACATCTATAGGAGCACTTGGTTTGAAGCCTGCGTATTACAGGTCTTTTCTCTCCAAAATACAGGAAGTCCTCAACTTACAACAGTTCATTTAGTGACCATTCGAAGTTACAATGGAGCTGAAAAAAAAAGGACTTATGACCGTTTCCCATACTTATGTCCATCGCAGCATCCCCATGGTCACATGATCAAAATTCAGCTGCTTGACAACTGGTTCATATTTATGACGGTTGAAGTATCCTGGGGTCATGTGATCCCCTTTGGTGGCCTTCTGACAAGCAAATTCAACGGGGAAACCAGATTCACTTACCAGTGGCCCCCAACCTTTTTTGTGCCACGGCCCGGTACCGGCATCACAAAATGATGCGTGGCCGGTGCACCGCATCAGCACGCATGACAAGGCAAGGCGAGCCGAGCGACCGCCAGCCAGCCGTCCCCGCTTCTCCCCGCTACCTTCAACTCCCCCTTTGTACCTTTTTTGTGCTTTTTTGTGCTTTCTTAATCTCCTCCGCCATCGGGACGGCTCTTCGTTCGAAGCTGCCCCCCTGCTTCGATGAAACTAAGGCGCGAGGATTCCTTCAGGACCCAAACGCCGCTTTCCAACCGGAAAAGCTCACCCGGAAGCACTTTCTCGTCGAAACAAGATGGCGGCGCCCAGCAAACCGGCGGCCCGGTAGAAAATGATCCACGGACTGGTAGCAGTCCGGGGCCCGGCGGTTGGGGACCCCTGCACTTAACAACCAGGTTACTACCTTAACAGTTGCAGTGATACATTTAACAATTGTGGCAAGAAAGTTTTGCTTCTCATCCAAGGAGCTTCTTCAGCTCTGACTGGATGGTGGGGCAATGGAGGGATTTATATTCCTGGCAGACAGCTGGTCATTTGCATCCTTTTAGAGAAACATTTTTTTAATAAGAATTTTTTTATTTTGACAACAAACATAGAGAAAACACAAACACAAAACATATAATAAAACCATCTTTTCACTGTACAGTGTGTTGGTTGGTACATATCTGTTGTGCACAATGTTAACAGTCTTTCCCTTCTAAACTTGAATTAAAATTCATATTACGTAAATCAGCTATCCATATCTTATTATATTGTTATCAAACCATTATTAGACTTTGATTGTAAGTTCATATCATCCTTTTCGAGCAAATATCTAGTTTTTACAATGTCTAGTTCATATCATTCTTTTCACAATAATCAAATAGAACATATCATTTCAATACATCATCTTTACTATTATATCTATATTGCAATATATTTTATTTCTCTGTTTTCTTATCTAGCCATTGATAAAATAAATCCCGTATTTTATAATACTCTTTTTCCTCTTTTAGAGAAACACTGAGGTTTATCAGGGTCTTCAGCGTCATCTGAGTGGTGTAAATACTAGTGTAAAGTAGTGCAAATAGGTGTGGTGCCTTCTTGGAATGGCTGAAAGGTGTTGTAAACAGGACATATATGATATTGTATCCCTCCTTCTCTGTTGAGGGAGGGATGTTCAGTTTTGACACAGACGGCCTCTTTGACCCCTCTTTCAAACCAACCTCCAAGTGGCCCCAACCACTTTCTAAAAGGATGCAAATGACCAGGTGACTGCAAGAAATATAAATCCTTCCATTTCCCCGCCATCCACTCGGAGCTGAAGCAGATTCTTGGATGCGAAGTGAAAAACGACCTCCAAGAAAAAAACTACAGAAAGTCCACTTGCCTCCTGAAAAAAGAGAAAACCTTTGTAACGTGTCAAATGTTCAAGTTAAAAAAAAAAAAAAGTCACAGTTGAAAGAAAAAAAAACCCCCAAAAAAGTAAAAGTTGGTGGAGAGATTTTTTTTCTTGGGCTGAAGTAGAAAACCGAGGCACGCTGGAGATGTAGAAGGTGATTAATCCCAGGAAAGGCAGAAGTGGCCAATTTGGGCGAGACCGTGAAGGGTTGAGGATATCTCTATGACAACAGGGATCAGAAGAGTGAAAGCAGTGGGTCTTCCTAGGAGCGACGCATGCCTGCAAAAGCTGGACGTTTAAGAAAGAATTAGAGGAGGAAGAAGGCAGGCATCTCTGAATTATGGATCTGAAGATGGTTACTAAGTTACCATGGACTGCAAGAGGAGTCAATCAATTGGGCCAAGAGAAAATAAAGGCTGACCGCTATCCTGAGATGATTAGCAAGCGGAATCTCACCTATTATGGACACGTGATGGGAACAAATAACAGAAAAGTCGGAAGGGACCTTGGCCTGCTCAGCAAGAAGAACCTATGTACCATTTCAGATAAAAGGTTGTCCGATCTCTTCTTAAAAATCTCCAGTGTTGGAGCCCCAACCACTTCCGGAGGCAAGCCATCCCACTGAGGAGTCGTGCTAATGTCACGAAATTTCTCCAGAGTCCCAGGTTGCTTCTCTCCCTGGTAGGTTTCCATCCGTTGCTCCTTCAGGTGCTTCGGAACAGGGGTCTCCAACCTTGGCAACTTTAGGACTTGTGGACTTCCAACTACCAGAATTCCTCAGCCGGCAAGCCACACCTTGAAGAGTTGAAGTCAACAAATCTTAAAAAGTTGCTAAGGTCGGAGACCCCTGCTTTGGAGAATAGGATGTCCCCCCCCTCTTCTTTTTGGCAGCCCCTTAGATATTGGGTGGGTTAGAAAAATACAGTGGCGATTAGCACGCTTGAATGGAGGAGAAAGAAGGGCAAGGCACTAAACAACAAATATTTTCTTGAAAGCTTCCAGGGATGACACTGCCACAACTTCTGAAGGCAACTTTTGTTCCATGGGTTGATTGTTCACACTGTCAAAAAAATTTCTCCTTATTTCCAGGTTAAATCTCTCCTTGTTCAGTTTCCATCCATTATTCCTTGTCTGGCCTACAGGGGTCTTTAGAAAATAGCTTGACCCCTTCTTCTCTCTGGCAGACCCTCAAATATTGGAAGACCGCTATCATGTCTCCCCTGGTCCTTCTCTTCACTAGACTAGCCAGGCCCAGTTCCTGTAACTGTTCTTCATATGTTTTAGTCTCCAGTCCCCTAATCATCCTGGTTGCTCTTCTCTGCACTCTTTCCAGAGTCTCAACATCTATAGTGTGGTGACCAAAACTGGATGGAATATTCCAGGTGTGGTCTTGCCAAGGCTTTACAGAGTAGTATTAGTACCTCAAGTGATCTTGATTTAATCCCTCTGCTAATGCAATTTAGGATTGCCTTGGCGTTTTTGGCTGACACCGCACAATGTTGGCTCATATTTAACTGGTTTAACTGGTTGTCCACTAAGATTCCAAGATCCCTCTCACAGTTACCACTATTAAGTCTACAATCTACATGTGCACTTGGATGAAGAAGATCAGAGATATCTCTGGAATGTCTTTCTGTGGTTGAGTGAGACAGTTAAGTCAGTTTTGCGACGTGTCTTGACAGGGTTGTTAAGTGAATCACTGCAGTTGGTAAGTGAGTAACCAAGTTGTTAAGTGAATTTGGCTTCCCCCATTGACTGCTTGTTAGAAGGCCGCCAAGTGAGATTACCTGACCCCAGGACACTGCAACCATCATAAATATGAGTCAGTTACCAAGCCCCCTAATTTTGCTCAAGTAACCATGGGGATGTTGCAGCGGTCATAACTGTGAATAACGGTCATAAGTCACTTTTTTCAGTGCTGTTGTAACTTTGAACGGTCACTAAATGAACTGTTGTAAGTCGAGGGCAACCTGTAGACAGCTGGAACAATCTCTGAGCCTGTTAAATAAGCTGTATGAATAAGGCCAGTATGAGCAGTCCTCGACCTACGACCACAAAATTTCTGTTGCTAAGCAAAGTACTGCACTTGTTAAGTGAGTTTCGCCTGATTTTATGACCAATTTTGATGTCCTTAACCCAGATACATCGCAGCAAATTACTGAAGTTGTTAAGTGAATCACACGGTCATTAAGCTAATCCAACTTCTCCCATTGACTTTGCTGGATGGAAGTGGGCAGGGCAAGTTGCAAATAGTGATCACGTGTCCCCTGGGATGTTGCCACCGTCATAAATGTCTATGGAGATTCTCAGCCATCCAGGTCATGGATAGAATTGAATAGGAATAGAAATAGAATGGAATGGAACAGAATATTGAAAACAGAACAGAACAGAACAGAATATAGAGAACAGAATAGGAATAGGAATAGAATAGAATATAGAAAATGGAATAGAATATAGAAAATGGAATAGAATATAGAAAATAGAAAATAGAATAGAATAGAGAATAGAATAGAACAGTATATAGAGAAAAGAATAGAATAGGAATAGAAAATAGAATATGGAATAGAACAGGGTCCCCAACCACCTGTCCGCGGACCGGTACCAGTCCATGAACAAGTCCTACTGGGCGCTGAGCATAGCGCCGCCATCTTTTTGATGAAAAGTGCTTCCGTGAGCTTTTCCGGCAGAAAGCTCACCGGAAGCACGCTTTCATCAAAAAGATGGCGGCGCCCAGCTGATGCCGGCACCGGTCCGCGGCGCCCAGCTGATGCCGGTATCGGGCCGCGGCGCCCAGCTGATGCCGGTACCAGGCCGCGGCGTAAAAAAGGTTGGGGATCACTGGAATAGAATATAGAATAGAATAGAATAGAATAGAATAGAATAGAATAGAATATAGAAAATGGAATAGAATATAGAGAATAGAATAGGAATAAGAAATAGAATGGAATGGAATGGAATAGAATAAAATAGGAGGTGGAAGGGACTTTGGAGGTCTTCTAGTCCAACCCCCAGCTCAAGCAGGAGAACCTATACCATTTCAGACAAGCAACTCTCCAGTCTCTTCTTAAAAACCTCCAGTTCTTCCGGTTTGAGCTTCTTCGGCGACAGACCGAAATCTGCAATTGTGCGCAGTTTCGATCTGTGCTCGCCGCTGGAGCGCCCAGAGCCGGCTGGTTTCGGGGCTAAGCCACCCTGTAGAGGTGGTGAAGAGGGGGGAGACCGCCAGCAGGGTCAAGGAGAGCCGCATCTCTCCTCCTCAGCTGACCATTACTCCCTTTCCTGAAGGCGGTTGCAGCGGTGGTCAGAAATGGCCACCTCAAAGAAGAACTCGACTGGAAAAGAATGTGCAGGAGGAAGATAAGAAGAGAAAGTTTTGGGTGACCAGGTCAAACTGAAAAAGCAACAATATAAGGTACCCTGGAATTTGAATTATAAAGAACAACATTGTTCCCAAAGAAGACTTTGAAGCGGCAAATGAGAGAGGGAAGGGAAAGGATTTGGTTTCTTTTTTCTTTTCTTCCCTATATTGACAACTAAGAGATTTAAGCAAGAAACTGGCAAAAATCCACTTTGACATTAACAGGTATTTAAGCTGAAAAAAAAATGTCAAAGGGATAATAAAGATTTCTGGATTCTCAAAAACTTTTAAAAGAAGGAAAAAAAACAAAAGGGTGGGATCTGGAAAAATGGAGGAGACCACCTGGAAGTGAAAGGAATTAACAGTCAAACTTTAACAAGATTTCTAAAAGATACATTTTAACTGAAACTTTGTAACAGGATACGAGAACCCCAGGAAGAGAAAGTGGAAAAAAGAAGCAAGAAGAAACAGCTTTGGATTATTTGGATTACTTGGATTACTTGGTGATTTTTGGCTATCGGATCTAAAGGACTAAAATTAATTGGGTGGTTGTTCAAAAGTTTTTAAAATGGTATCACTCTTGGAAGACTTGAGAATGGAACTTAAAAAACAGAAAGAAGATGCACAAGAAGGAAGAGGTTTTTTTGGCTTCGTATTTCAATTTTTAGAAATGGAGATCCTGAACTAAGAGAAACAAGAAGAAATGCCTGTAGAAGAAGAAGGGTGTGACAAAGAAGAAGCCATCTTCAATGACCAAGTAATTCTATGTGGGGAAAAGAAAGGAAAGGGAGGAAAGAGAGTGAAAAATTTATGATCTGAAAAAACAACCAAAAAAGAGAGAATAGTTTGAAAAGTAATTACAATATTAGGAAGAAACAGAAGAGAGGATTACAGAAGAGAGAATTAGAATTAGAAGAAACAAGGGGTCAAAAAGGGGAGGGAGAAGAAGACGGGGAAGAGGGAAAGGAAAAGAAGTTATAAAGGACAGAAACAGGCTATAGAGAAAGAGGGAAAATGTACAAGGATTAAGGGTATAAGCCTATTTAGAAGACACAGAGATAATGGGTGAAAATTTAATTGATAGGGGGATTCTGCAAGGGTACATAGGATAGTATTGTTATATTAGAAATAGAAATGAAATTTGAAAATATGAAACAAGTGTGATTAAAATAATAGCTAAAATACTCATTATAATGAATGGAATGTTTAATAAATAAATGAAATAAAGAGAATGAGAGAATGAAATTAGGAAAGAAGGGGAACATTTTAATTATTATAAATGTGTTATAAAAATTTAAGTGAAGAGGAATATGAAAGAAACATGAAAAAATTATGGAAATATTATAAGTGTTCCTAGAAGTATGATACCCTATTGAAAAGAAATGTTAAAGATGTCAAAGATTATAACTCACAATGATAGAGCTGAATTGGAACAGAATAAGTATTTTATTTATTATTGTTATATATATATATTCTCTTTAAGAACTTAGTGCGTATTTTAAGAATGTACCAAGAAGAATTCGACTGGAAGTTATGTGTTATATTGAATGTTATAATTGTAAAGGCATAAATTGAAGGTTAAATAAGAGTTGAATGGATAAAAATTAAAAGATACAAAGGTGTCATACTCCAATCAGTAACTACAGGGGAAAATTTTGTTTAATGAGAAAAGAAAATATGAAATTGAAACAGGACAGACAAAAGTATAAATATAATGACTAGAAAGATATTGAAACTTAGAAAAATATATACATAACTGAATTTTGGAAGGAATGAAATAATTAAAAGTAAGATTGAGAAAACTAAGGGAAAGGAAAAATTATTGAGAAAATGTTAAAATAGTAATAAGATATGGAATAGAACACAAAGATGAATATGAAATTGAATTTGTGTCTGTATGTGATAACCCAGGACCATGCTATTCTCAAAAAAAGAAATTTTACTTGTATTATGTTTTGTGAAAACCCAAATAAAATTTTTATTTAAAAAAAAAAATCTCCAGGTTGTCCCAAAGGTGCTAGATCCATAGACTTTTAACTACACACTTTTGGGGACGAATACCCTTCAACTGGTGCTGGAATATGAACAGATTTCCAGAAAAATTGCAGACTACAGGAACCATTTGCGGTTCAGATAGAGATGCAACCAACACAGTTTCATCCCTAACAGCCTGCATCTGTCTTCAACAGGGAAGGGAAACATCCTGCAACCAAGAAGGCTCCACACCCATTTGGACTACTCAAGTGACCCTCAAGATAAAGATAAAACTCCAAGTGGCCTCAAAGGCTCCCTAAAAAAGGATGCAAATGACCAGCTGTCTGCAAGGAATATAAATCCTTCCATTCCCCAACATCCAGTCAGAACTGAAGAAGCTCCTTGGATGAGAAGGGAAATCTCTTCCAAAGAAAAACAAGAAAGTCCAGTTGCCTCTTGAAAAAAGCACCTTTGGGACAACCATCATAAATACGTGCTGGTTGCCAGCGCCCAAATTTTGATCCCACGACCATGGGGATGCTGCAATGACTGTAAATGTGACGACCAGTAGTCAATGACTTTTTTTTTTTTTGCAGGGTTGTTCTAACTTCGAACAGTCGCTAAATGGATGGTTGCAAGTCAAGGACAACCTGTGTGAGGAAGCGTGCTGTGGACAACCTCTTTTATCAATGGGGTTGCAGCCACCAAACTGCAACCTAATGCACCACAAAGAACCAAACTACTCCATCTTTCCACTTGCCCACCTCTGCGGATGTAAGAGATGCTCTGAATCGAACTTACAGCCGGTCTGATTGGGGAAAAGGTCTGATGCATCGTGAGAAGTGACCGAAGGTGTCAGGTCATCGGCCGAGGACTGCGTCTCCTCCTCTTCTTCTCCGGAAAGTAGATCCTTTGCTATCTGCTCCTTCATTCAAACAATCAGAAAAAGATATATATATATATATATTTAAAGAAAAAGACAAGTCAAAGAGTCAAAGATTGGGTTGACGAGACTTAGTCAACGGCTATCTGATTATTCCAATGCGACCGAAATTTGTGCCTTGACTACACTTAGGTTTATTTCCGCTCTTCCCTGATGGAAAAGAAGGATAAAAACACGTGACAAAAAATGTTATTTCTTTTTACGAGATGAAGCATTTTTCACTTAAGACTGGGAACAACTGGAAATTATTATTATCAGTTTTTTTGGCAGCCAGATGCCAAAAACATTTTTACTTGCTTTTTTCATTCAGGGGCTGAGAGACAGGCAGCCATGAAATCATGTCCCCCCAAAAGATTGGCAGAATTTCCAGTGTTTTTTTTTTTTTTTTCCCTCCGTGTTTGGAAAGTTTGGGAGGAGTGGCATAAATCATTGGGCTTACCTGGGAACGCCTCTCCTCTTATTCCATTTGATCTGGAGCTGCCTCTCTTTCACATGATCAGATTTGAGACTGTGAACAATTCTCTCAACTCCATTTCTTAAATTCAAGCTATTGAAAATTGAAGTTTAAAGCGTGGTGGGTTTTTTTCAGGGGAACAAGCAGGCTGTTGGGTTGTTCCCTGGTCAATTGGAAGTGGGCTTTATTGTGTCAGAACAGTGTTTCTCAACCTCGGCCACTTGAAGAGGTGTGGCCTTCAACTCCCAGAATTCTAGCTAGGGAATTCTGGGAGTTGAAGTTCACACCTCTTCAAGTGACCACGGTTGAGAAACACTGGTGTAGAAAGAAATATATCTAAAACTCTTGACTACAGACAGATGTGGATAAGTAAAGGAACTATCATAAACATCCGATTACAAGACTAACTATTATATTCCTAGTCAAGAACAAAGAGCAACATTAATCCAACCATCAGGATCCAGTGTGATCAAACAAGTTTTCAGGTGAATCTTTTCCACATTGAAAATGAAAAACTGTATATTGTGGGTGCTCTCCTTGGTGATCTCTGTGTTTTCTTACAGACATTTCACGACCCAACTAGATAACTTCAGTGCTAGAAAGGAGTGGGGTTTGTTCTCTGTTTATACACAAGTGTGTTGCACTGTCAGCATTGGTAGAAGTGTTCTTGATAGTTCCTAGATTAGTCTGTTGTGTAGTGTTTGATTGCTGGTCTGACTTGGTAGTGGCAAGCCTCTGTATATAAACAGAGCGCAAATCCCAAACTACCTTCTAGCACTGATGATGTTACCCAGTTGGGTAAGGAAACGCCTGCAAGAAAACAACCAAGCTCAGAAGGCACTAAGCAACCCACAGTGTCAGGATTCCAGCAGTTACCCCCCAATTAAATCATGAGTCACGAGCCAAACTTCCAAAACTTCAAAGGATTTATTGGGAGTTAACATGCCGGCACTGCTTGAGTATAGCCGACTCTGAGACACATAATTCATTGTCACCCCTGACCCTAGTTTTCCCCCCACCCCTTGGGTGTATCGTAAGTAATATCCTCCAATGGGACACATCCATAGCCAACAGTCATCAATCATGTTCTCCAGTTAAATTTTTGCGAGGAAGAGACTTTAGTCACCTAGTTACTATCTCTGAAAAAGTATGTATGGAATGCATTTTTGATTTCCAAGCTGCCGCACTGCTCTTTCAAACCCCCTTTCCCCCCTCCTTTTCTGTTGGCAACTCTAAAATGACCATAGAAACATTTTATGAGTTGACACACAGTTCAACCCTGAGCTACAAACAGTCCCTTAGAAAAGTGGACTATGTATCTGATTACCATTCTGCGGCTCTAGTTTCCTGCACCTGGAAACATGTGTCAGAAAGTTTAGCTTGGAGCAATTTATCTCTCTGAATTTCCTGTGTATAAGGAAATACTACTGTGTATACTATCATTTGGTGATGGGGGGATTTGAGCAAATACAGGTAGTCCTCGACTTACAACAATTCGCTTAGTGACAATTCGAAGTTACAAGGGCACTGAAAAAAGTGATTCATGTGACCATTTTTCACACTTAACGATTGTTGCAGCATCCCCATGGTCACACAATTTACATATGGATGCCTGACAACTGATTCAGATTTATGACAGTTGCGGCATCCTGAGGTCATGTAGACCTTCTGACAAGCGCTGTTCATGGGGAAGCCAGATTCACTTACTACTAATTTAACTTGCTACTAATTTAACAACTGCCGTGATTCCCTTAACAAATGTGGCAAGATAAGTTGTAAATTGGGGCAAGACTCACTTAACAAATTTCTCACTTAAGAACATAAACTTTGGGCTCAATTGCGGTCATAAGTTGAGGACTACCTCTAACTCTACAGACCTAACAAGGTTCATAAAATCAGGCAGAACTAGTCCACATGGGGCCTCCTTAATTAAAGGGAGCCTTCTAAGTGATGGCAGGAGCCGTGGTAACACAGTGGTTAGAATGCGGTATTGCAGGCTGACTCTGCTAACTGCCAGGAGTTTGATCCTCACCGGCTGAAGGTCGATTCAGCCTTCCATCCTTTCTCAGTCGGTAAAATGAGGACCCAGACTGTTGTGCAATAGGATGACTTGGTAAACTGTTTAGAGAGGACTGTAAAGAGCTGTGAAGCGGTATATAAAGTCTAAGTGCCGTTGCTATTGGTGGCACCTACATTCTGGAGCATTTCCTCCGAAATCTTCATAGCGTCTACCCTCAGGTCTTTAAAAATATGGGTGTTCTCCCAATCTTTGGAGTAGGCTGGTGGTTTACCTCAGTTATTTGTTTATTATGATGTATAGTACATGGTCATTTGGATACACAGGTTTTTCTTTGTGATATTTTTTTGTTCCTAGGTGTAAACCACCCAGATTTAACTCTAGAGCCGGTGAGTCCCTAAACCAGTGTTTCTCAATCCTGGCAACTCTAAAACATGTGTACATGAGAACCGATGAAGCTTCTTGGATGAGAAACAGCTTCTTCTTTTTCTTTCTCAAGAGGAAAAAAAAAATTACAGTCCAGTTGTCTTTTGAAAAATCACTTTTGAAACAACTATGTCCTGAATGATTGACAAACTCCAGAGTCATGTGTGGACTTCAACTCCCAAGATTCCCCAGCCAGCATGGTTGGCTGTGGAATTCTGGGTATAGATGTACATGCATCTTAAAGTTGCCGAGGTTGCAAAATACTGATCTAAATACTTATATACTTATATTTTGTTTGTTTGGCCAAGTGTGGTTAGACATGCAAGGAATTTGTCTCCGGTACAGAAGCACTTGGTGTTCTTGCAAAACAACAGAATATAACAGTAATACTGAAATGTACAGCCAATAAAAGAGAGAGGTTAAAAAATAATAGAAGGAATAAATAATAATACTGCAGTCATCTCCTAAGGATAAATATATGTACACATTAGACAAAAAAAACCTTAGTAGTCACTGTATTTTATCAGCTGCGAAAGAATTAGTACGTAATAATAAATCTAAATCTAGTACATAACCTTAAATGATAATAACTGACTACAAACAATGGCAGTGCAAAGTAGCAACAATGGTGCATTGGAAGATCTGCAAGAAATACTATTTGCCTGCAAGCAAGAAGTGGTGGGATCATAAAATAGACAAATAGAGAACGAAGAAGCTAAAGTACTCTGGGACTTTAGAATTCAGACTGACAGACACCTGCCATAACAACACCCCAAACTTACCAACTGTCAAAAAGACAAAAAAGTTTGGATAGTCAACGTGGCAGTACTCGGAGACAGCGGAAAAGGAGAGAACAACCGGAGAAGATCACAAAATACAAAGAACGGCAAATGGAAGCAGGGCGACTGTGGCCAAAGAAAGCAAAGGTATAACCAACAGCAATAGGTGCCTTGGGTGCAATCCCAAAAAATCTGGAGCATTCTTTGAACACCATCAGCACTGACAAATTCCCCACCAGTCAATTTCAAAAGGCAGCTTGATTCAGAACAGCTGACATCCTGCAAGACCTTTAAGACCACCAAACATTCACATGTGCCTATCTGAGGTCTTTAGGAAGGTCTCAAGAGGTGGAGAAAAACGCCAAATCCAATCTGAACATCTGGCTGACTGTGCAACGAACCATACTAATCGGGGGTGGGATCCCTACCGGCATAACAACCGGTTCTGTGAGCGGGGTGTGAGTGCAGTACTTGTACAAAACAACTTCTCCTGCAAGCAATCACCGTTTTTTGCTGACGCGTGGCACTCAGCTGTGCCGCGCAAAGCAACTCAGTTAAGAATAAAGGACAGCCAAGAGCCCGGGCAGGTGGGTGGGCTCAACCAAAGAAAAGAAGATCTTTGCAGAGAACTGGTTCAGTGTCAGCTGCTCTTTGGAGCTACCGGTTCTATAGAACCGGGCTGAACCGGTAGAATCCCACCCCCTGGTACTAATACTAATACTTACTGACTACTGGAGAGACCAAACTGGCCTACAAGAAACACCAAATGAAGGACAGAATGGAGGCATGGAAAGATAAAAGTACTACATGGCCAGTACATTAAAAAAAAAAAAATAGCAAGGAAAGCAGATAATAACAAGACCTGGCCATGGCTAAGAGCAGGAAAGTTGAAGAAAGAGACTGAGGGACTAATTCTGGACGCAGAAGACCAAACCTTAAGGACAAATGCATACAAAGCCAGAATTGAGAAGACAGGAACAGACAGGAAGTGCCACCTGGGCAAAGAAAGCTATGGAAACAGTGGACCACCTGGTAAGCCGCTGCAAGAAGACTGCAAAGACTGACTACAAACAGTGGCATGACAAAGTAGCAACAACGGTGCATTAGATTAGAAGATCTGCAAGAAATACTGTTTGCCTGCGAGCAAGAATTGGCGGGACAATAAAATAGAGAAAGTCACAGAAAATGAAGAAGTTAAATTGTTCTGGGACTTTAGAATTCAAATATAATGTAATATCCCAGACTTAACACCTGTCGGTAAGAAAGGCAAAAAAGCTTGGATAGTAGCAGTACCTGGGGACAGCAGAGTAGAAGAGAAAAAACTGGAGAAGATAACAAAATACAAAGACCTACAAATAGAAATAGAACAATTGTGGCAAAGGCAAGCAAGGGTAATACCAATAGTAACAGGCACCTTAGGTACAATTCCAAAACAACTGGAGTGCCCCTTGAACACCACAGGTATTGACAAATTTGCCTTTAGTCAATTGCAGAAAGCAGCTTTACTTGGGACAGCTTCCATCCTACGGCGATATCTGTAACACCGTCAAACATCCAGATCTGGCTATCCCAGGCCCTTAGTAAAGGACTCGATAGGTAGACAAAAATGCCAAACCCAGTCTGAACAGACTATGCAATGATTAACAACAACAATAGTAACAACAATAATAACTGAAGTTCAGAGATTGTGGAGGAAGAAATCCATGGTTGTACAATAGTAATAGGAGCAAAGGGCTGCCTAGATACATGGAAATTTTGACTATCCTGATTTTGCAAAAAAACACCCAAAAACCCACTTTACTCGGAACTGCCTATATAGTCAGACATTACCTTAATAGCTCTTCAGTTCTTGATTAGGACTTGAACTGTTAGATTTTTACCAGTCCCAGATTGTGAATTGAACTGAAGATTAAATCTTAAATAATAATAAAGTACAGGTTTTTTTTTGCGCGAGTCTGCAAGTTATTCAAAAGTAGCTATTAAGGAACATATAAGCCTCGCCCACAAAAAATACAGGCACCTCTTCACTGTTGGAAGATCGGCTTCTGAGTGCAGCAAATCCCAGTTTTTTTCTTGGCATCTCTGGGGAAGCAAGTATCAGCTAGCAGTCCGGGAGAAAGGTCTCTTTATGAAATCACTGAAAAAATTCTGCTTGTCCTTCGCTTTTAAAAGAGCGATAGACTCAAGAACGTCAAAGACAGAAAGATGACCCTGGAAGTTCAAAATATTCAGGGAGGTGTGGGTGGGTTGTACCAACATGCTAGCCTAAGCTAAAATGGCTTTAAAGTAATTGGCAGCTGGGTGTATTGTGGGAAGCAGCTATGATGTTAAGCCATACTATGGTTTACTACTTTGGGCACTGCAGGCCATGTGAACACAGCAATTGTGTTGAAGAATTTGTGTTGAGGTAAAATTTAGGATGTTAAACACCATTAAGGAAGCGAAAAAAGGGTCGGTTTGGTGTAATGATTAAGACACCAGCTTAGAAGTAGGAGATTGTGAGTTCTAGTCCCCCTTAGCCATGAAAGCCAGCTGGGTGACTGAGCCAATCACCAGGAGACAGTGAGTTCTAGTCCCCCCTTAGCCATGAAAGCCAGCTGGGTGACTTTGAGCCAATCACCAGGAGACAGTGAGTTCTAGTCCCACCTTAGCCATGAAAGCCAGCTGGGTGACTTTGGGCCAATCACCAGGAGACGGTGAGTTCTAGTTCCACCTTAGGTATAAAAGCCAGCTGGGTGACTTTGAGCCAATCACCAGGAGACAGTGAGTTCTAGTCCCACCTTAGCCATGAAAGCCAGCTGGGTGACTTTGGGCCAATCACCAGGAGACAGTGAGTTCTAGTCCCACTTTAGGCATAAAAGCCAGCTGAGTGACTTTGGGCCAATCACCAGGAGACAGTGAGTTCTAGTCCCACTTTAGGCATAAAAGCCAGCTGAGTGACTTTGGGCCAATCACCAGGAGACAGTGAGTTCTAGTCCCACTTTAGGCATAAAAGCCAGCTGAGTGACTTTGGGCCAATCACCAGGAGACAGTGAGTTCTAGTCCCACTTTAGGCATAAAAGCCAGCTGAGTGACTTTGGGCCAATCACCAGGAGACTGGGAGTTCTAGTCCCACCTTAGCCATGAAAGCCAGTTGGGTGACAGTGGGTCAGTCACAGTCTCTCTCTCTCAATCCAACTTGCTTCACAGGGTTGTTGTTATGGGGGAAATAGGAGAAGGACCTTCTGGCAGATATGTTTGCCATCTTGAGTTATTTGTAAAAATGATAAAACGGGATAGAAATGACATCACAAATTAAAATCGAGGAGGATCAAATTCTAACACATCCATCTCAAACCTGGGCGCCCCACCGGACAAGGCAGTCTGGGTCATCCCCTACCTTATCCAGGGTCATGTCTGGAAGGTTGGGCGTAGCATCGTTGCTCTCACTCCCCTGCTCAGAGATGGCGTCAGAAGCCTCATAGCCATACAGTGCCAGGAGCTCTTCAAAGGGCATTTCACTATTCTGAGCAACAAGACAGAGTAAGACTTAATTCAGTTCTGGAACTTCCAAATCAGCAACACAATATATATACAGGAACATACAGGTAGTCCTCGACTTTCAACCATATGTTTAGTGACTGCATGGGGCAACATTCATTGAAGAGCTGTCTCGCTCAGCAACAACATTTTGGGCTCAATTGTGGTCACATACAGGTAGTTCTTGAGTTATGACCGGTAGTGCAGCAACTGTTTGAAGTTCTCACAGACCCTCCCAAGGTATTTATGTCGCAGTTCCAAAGCTGACTTTTGCCCCACTTCCTGAACAGAAATCTTAACAAATTAACAGAGTTGGAAGGGACCTTGTAGGTCATCTAGTCCAACCCCCTGCCCAAGCAGGAGACCCTACACCATTCCTGACAGATGGCAGTCCAATCTCTTCTTGAAAGCCTCCAGTGATGGCGCTCCCACAACTTCTGAAGGCAACTTCTGTTCCTTGGGTTGATTGTTCTCACTGTCAGAAAATTTCTCCTTATTTCTAGGTTGAATCTCTCCTGGATCAGTTTCCATCCATTATTCCCTGTCTGGCCTACAGGCGCTTTAGAAAATAGCTTGACCCCTTCCTCCCTGTGGCAGCCTCCCAAATATTATAAGACTACTATGCTGTCTCTCCTGGTCCTTCTCTTCACTAGACTAGCCAGGCCCAGTTCCTGCAGCCATTTTTCCAGTCCCCTAATCATCCTGGTTGCTCTTCTCTGTACTTAAGAGTCTCAACATCTTTTTTTATCTTGTTGTGACCAAAACTGGATGAAATATTTCAGGTGTGGTCTTACCAAGGCTTTACAGAGTGGTATTAGTACCTCACATGATCTTGATTGATTGAATCCCTCTGTTAATGCAACTTAGGGATTGCTTTGGCTTTTTCGGCTGCCACTGCACACTGTTGGCTCATATTTAACTGGTTTAACTGGTTGTCCACTAAGATTCCAAGATCCCTCTCACAGTTACCACTATTCAGAGTAGTATTACTACTCAAGAGCCTCAGTGGCGCAGTGGTTAGAGTGTCCTGTACTGCAGGCCAGTCCTGCTGACTATCAGCTGTTCAAATCGGCTGTTCCCACCAGACTCAAGGTTGACTCAGCCTTCCATCCTTCCGAGGTGGGTAAAATGAGGACCCGGATTGTTGGGGGCAATTATGCTGACTCTGTAAAAACCGCTTAGAGAGGGCCGTAAAGCACTATAAAGCGGTAGATAAGTCTAAGTGCCATTGCTATGCTATTAAGTCTGTTTTCTCCCAATCTACATGTGTACTTTTGGTTTTTCTTGGCTAAGTGTAAGACTTTACTTTTCTCTACATTGAATTTCATTTTGTTAGCTAGGGCCCAGTGTTCAAGTCTGTCAAGATATAGCTGGATCTTGGGCTGTCATCTAGGGTGTTGGCTATTCCTGCCAGCTTAGTACCATCCGCAAATTTGTTAAGTTCCCCTTCTATTCCCTCATCTAAGTCATTCATGAAGAAGATATTGAAGAGTACTTGGTGTCAACTCTTGAAATGACTCTAGTCCAGCTGAAGCTATATTTTTCTTGCTTCGTTTCTTAGTTGCCATACTTATGGGGGAGGGAGGGAATGTACATTAGGGAATGTAGGATATCTTCCTCCAATGTGCCAGACATAACAACAAAAAGGCTCCTGAGAACCAAGGCCAGATCGACGTGTCCTAGCAACTGCTGAGAAGTTCATCACCTGCTTGGTTGGCTAACGTGACACAAAGCGGGGGCGATATTGGACAGTATCTATTCTTTAATCAGACCAAAACTGCAGGAATTATTCAGTGTTGGTTTAACATTTGACCGTGCCGATATGATGTACCCAATTAACAGGATTGTTGAGGAAGCCAAGGCCTCAGTCTTGAATTGGTTGGGAGCATTACTCGGAAACATGATACTGGGCCCACCTTGTGGCTACTTCCCTCCTTGCAGTCACATGACCACATTTTGAACACTTGGCAACCCTGTGAGCCACAGGGGTGCAGTAATTAGAGTGCAGTACTGCAGGGTACTTCTGCTGCCTGCACGGCTGCCTGCAGTTTGGCCATTCGAATCTGACCAGGTTCAAGGTTGACTCAGCCTTCCATCCTTCCAAGATGGGTCAAATGAGGACCCAGATGGTTGGGGGCAATAGGCTGACTCTGTAAACTGCTTGGGGGGGGGCTGTAAAGTGGTATATAAATCTAAGTGCTAAGTGGGAAGATGTAGGAGGGAGGGAGGGAGGGAGGGAGGGAGGGAAGGAGGGAGGGAGGAAGGAAGGAAGAAAGGAAGGAAGGAAGGAAGGAAGGAAGGAAGGACTGTGGTGGCACAGTGGTGAGAATGCAATATTGCAAAGTGACTCTGCCCACTGAGTTCGATTCTGACCGGCTCACTGTGAAGCGGTATATAAGTCTACATGCTATTGCTATTGCTGTTGTGGTGGAATCCTCTGGCTAAAGAGAAAGGGGAATAAAAAGGGAGTTTAGTTTGGAGTTGCTCATGGAAGAAAATGACCGAGGCCAGACTACAGGTAATCCTCAATTTACAACCACAATAGAATCCACTTAGCTTTGCTAAGTGAAACATTTGTTAAGTGAATAGCTAGTCGGACAATATTCTTTTAAACAAATTATCAAGAATCAAGAAACCACTTTGACTGACTCATGAAGTTGTTCTGATTGACACTGGCCAGCGTTTACAGCTGTAAGCGTGACCGTGATTTATGATGTTTCTCCTGAAACCAGAAAAACCGCCAAAAGCAAACAATGATGTTTGCTCAATGATTGCCATGTTCGCCTTATGACTGCAGCATAATGCCAAAATAAGGTCATAAAACCAGATCGCTCATGTGATGATCTGCTGCTTTCATAATCTTCCTTTATTCAAAGAAGATAATATATTTCATTTTTGTTTGGAAATCGCTTCTGGATTTTGTGCTCGTGGGATGGGGGAAAAAAAATGAACGTCTGATTTTGTTTTCGTTTTGCTGGTTAGATAGGTTTGGTACTGTAGAAATGGCTAGTATGCAGGTAGTCCTCGACTTACAACAGTTCATGTAGTGGCCATTCAAAGTTATGGCGACTGAAAAAAAAGTGATTTATGACCATTTTCCCACAGTTACAACCTTTGTAGCATCTCCATGATCATGTGATCAGACGCTCGGCAACTGACTCATATTTATGACAGCTCCACTGTCCGGGGGGGGGATGTCACGTGATCCTCTTTTGCGACCTTCTGACAAGCAAAGTCAATGGGGAAGCCAGACTCACTTTACAACGGAGTTATTGACTTATCAACTGCAGTGATTCAATTAACGGTTGAGGCAAAAAAGGTTGTAAAATGAGGCAAAACTCACTTAACAAATGTCTCACTTAACAACACAAATTTTGGGCTCCATTGTGGTCATAAGTTGAAGACTACCTGTATATGATTGTGCAAAATATAAAAAGGTTGTAAATGTTATTATATTCTACTGTGCTAAAAAGAGTTGGAAGTCAATGCTTCTTTTTTTCCCCTTCCTACCCCATATCTTCTCTTCTTCCCTTTTTCTTCCCCCTAGTTTTCCATTACTTTTGATTTTCCTTTGTATTTTATATTTTGATAAATAAACTAATAAAATTTTAAAAATTGAAAAAAAGTCATCATGACTTACGATTTTAATTGCCAGGCTCAATTATGGTCAGTTTATTTATCTGTATAAATCAGTTAAGGCTATCCGTATAAGAATACACAAGTTTTTAACATGCTCAAAAACTTAAATTGATGACTTCCCTGGGTAAGCCGCAAAGGTGCTTTTTCAAGATACAACTGGACTTTCTTGTTTTTTCTTTGAAGATATTTTGCTTCTCATCCAAGAAGCTTCCTCAGCTCTGACTGGATGGTGGGGAATGGAAGGATTTATACTCCTTGCAGACGTTGTTCATGCTGATCATTTGCATTCTTTCTAGAGAGTCGTTGAGGCCACTTGGAGGTTTATCTGTGTCCTCAGGGTCACCTGAGTGGTGCTTGTTAGGAATGTAAGTCACCTACCAGCTATTTGGGTTAGAAATATATAAACCAGGACAAACATTTGAATACTGTATCTTTAAGAAAATGCAAAACTGTAATTGGGTGTGGTTTCTCAAACGGCCATAAGATGGAGCCAGAAACCTGGTTGTCTTAGTCTTAGTCTCAGAAGAGAGTGTGAGTAAGTCTCTGTTTCCTTCTGTTGGAGAGTATTGCCGTTCCTCCATTCTTCTAATTGACTGATATTCTTGGATTTGATGTAAGTATGATACCGAACTGTTTTTGACACTGGAATTGAAAAACTGACTGTGAATGACTGCTTATTTTGAACTTTGCTTAAACCTTTATTGAAAGTAAAACCCTACATTTACTGTACAGTGTATCTGTGTGCTATGTGTGTATTATTCAAACACTTCTCTCATATATGTCTCCCTGTATGCTCTCATTTTCCTAATAGGGAATTACCTCAACACTGCTCCTGGTTTTTGTAGTCTGCAATTTTTTCCTCTGGGAATCCATTCCTACTCCCACCCCATTCAAAGGGTGTTCATCCCAAATTGTATAGCTAAAAGTCTGTAGAGATTCTCAGTCATCCAAGTCACGGTTGTCCCAAAGGTGTTTTTGTTTTTTTTCAGGAGGCCACTGAACTTTCTTGTTTTTTCTTTTGAAGACATTTCACTTCTTATCCAAGAAGCTTCTTCAGCTCTGACTGGATGGTGGAGAATAGAAGGATTTATACTCCTTGCAGACACAGCTGGTCATTTGCATTCTTTTTAGAAAGTCATTGAGGCCACCTGGAGGTTTATCTGTGTCCTCAGGGTCAACGGAGTGGTGCAAATGGGCGCGGAGCCTTCTTCGAACTGCTAAAAGGACTGTTCTGTAGACTGGAGATAGATGATGTGGTATCCTTCCCCCTCTGGGGAGAGATGGCTGTTCAACTTTGACATAAATGGCCTCTTTGACCCCTCTTTCAAACCAGGTTCCAAGTGGCCTCAACAACTCTCTAAAAGAATGCAAACGACTAGCTTGTCAGCGTTCCAAGTAATAACCCATTGAAAGCAGGACTCTGAGGCAGGTAGATTCCTCTAAGAACATGTTTATTGGATACATATTGGCACAGTCAATGAGAACTAACCCTGAAAGTTCCCACAGTTTTCACCTAATTAAAAGAGTAAAAATCCCCCCTCCCAGGTGTCATCAGTCGCATTGTCCAATGAAGAGGAGCTGGCAGGCTCCTCTCTTCCTTCTAATAGCCATCTGTTACGATGACCTTGGTTCCCACAGGAATTTTTTTTGTTTTGACTGTTAGCTGGGCTACTTCCCCCCTCCCCTTCTTCCTCAGGCTTCATGGCAACTTTGAAGCAGCATAAGATAGCTTCAGCCAGGTTCGCTTCAGGATTGACACAGCTGTCTGCAAGGAATATAAATCCCTCCATTCTCCGCCATCCAGTCAGAGGTGAAGAAATTTCTTGGATGAGAAGCAAAACGTTTTCAAAAGAAAAACAAACAAACAAGAAAGTCCAGTTGCCTCCTGAAAAAAAAACACCTTTGGGACAACCATGACTTGGATGACTGAGACTCTCTACAGACTTTTAGCTATACAATTTGGGATGAACACCCTTTGAATGGGGTGGGAGTAGGAATGGGTTTCCAGAGGAAAAAAATTGCAGACTACAGGAATCAGGAGTACCACTCAGGTAACCCTGAGGATACAGATAAACCTCCAAGTAGCCTCAACATCTGTCTAAAAGAGTGCAAATGACCAGCTATCTGCAAGGAGTACAAATCCTTCCATTTCCCCACCATCCAATCAGAGCTGAAGAAGCTTCTTGGATGAGAAGCGAAATGTCTTCAAAGAAAAGCAAGTCCAGATGCCTCTTGAAAAAAGCACCTTTGGGACAACCCTGACTTGGGTGACTGAGAATCTCCACCGACATTCTCTGGGTAAGCAAAGAAGACGCAAGGATAGGTCTCCAAGCCCCTTACCTGGGCGGCATTGAAACTCTTCTCTATCTCTTCCAAAGGCTTCGCTTTCTCTTCTGCGTGGTCTGGTTCCTCGTCGGCCTCCTCTGCCTTTTCCTGTACTCCGTAGTTCTGGGACAGGATCTCAGCCAGGTTGAATCGGTGGTCAGCTGAGCCCATAGACACCACTGTGTGGATTTGGGGGGAAGGGGGGCAGGGGAGGGAAAAAAAGGCGAACATTAGCCACTTTAGAACTGGATTTTATTTGCTTATTGATAAAATTTATAGGGCGCCCATCTTACCTCAAGGTATAAACCTGAATAAACCGGAAATCTATCTAGATCGGGGTGTCAAACTCGATTTCATTGAGGGCCGCATCAGGGTTGTGTTTGACCACAGGGGGGAGCAGAGGGGGGGCATGGCCAGTTGATATCACTTGTGTCGGGGAGCACCTGTGGTGGCCCAAGTACTCTGCCAGTGAAAATGGACTCCTGAGCTCTGTTTTCGGCTAGGATGGCCTCCTGCAACACTCTCCCAGCAAAAATGGAGCTCGGGACAGCTGTACTGGCAGAGGCACCGCGGCCCGGTCCTTCGCTGTTTCCAGGGAAGCCCTGTAGGCCAGATCTAAGCACCCTGCAGGCCGGTTCCGGCCCCCAGGCCTTGAGTTTGACACCTCTGATCTAGATTATACAGGTAGACTTCGATCTATGATCAAAACTTCCATTGCTGACCAAGACATTTTTTGTGTGGAAAATATTGTAAGTCTTGTTAGGAATGATAGTCACCTAAAAGTTGGGTTGGAAATATATAAACCAGGATAGTTAGTTAAGGCTGTCGTATCTTTAAGAGAATGCTGTAATTGTGATTGGCTGAGGTTCCTCCAACGGCCATAAGATGGAGCCAGAAACCTGGTTTCTTTCTCTTGCATTTCCTGTATTGCCGTTTTGTCTGATCGTCATTCTGCTCAGATTGCTGTGAGTCTTGCAACTGTTAGCAAACTCCGTTTACTGAACTTTGTTTATGATACTTGACTTCGTTTTTGGATTATCCTTGGACTGATTGCTCTGAATACTAACTGCTTTAACCGTGTATGATTTGGACTGTTTGTTGGACTTTGTTTACCCGTTTACTGGAAGTAAAACCTACATTTTACTATTCAGTGTATCTGTATGCTGGTCATTGTTATTCAACATCACTCTCACTATGTTTCCCTGAGCGCACTCATTCTCCTAACAGGGAATACTTCAACAAGTCCCTTTTGTTCAGAGCCATTGTAACTTTGAATGGTCACTAAAGGAATAGTTGTTAGTCGAAGAGTACCTATAGAAGAATCGTGAGGATGAAGCTAAACACAACAATTTATAAAATACAGAAAGCGATGACCAAAGATGGTCTAAGGGAAATTATGCATCTCTGGCAGACAGGAAACCTACATTTGGCAGGCCATGTCAACTCATAAAATAATTCTATGGTCTTTTTAGAGTTGCCAACAAAAAGGGAGGGGGGAGCAGTGTGGCAACTTGCAAAACTGAAATTGCATTCCATAAATGTTTTCAAAGATAGTAATTAGGTGACCAAAGTTTTTGCCAAGCAAAATTCTAACTGGAGAGCATGATTTATGACTCTTGGCTATGGATGTGTCCCATTGGAGGATATGAATTATGATACGTCCAGGGGGTGGGGTGGAAACCAGGGTCAAGGGTGACAATGAATGATGTGTCTCAGAGTTGGCTACATCCAGGCAGTGCTGGAGATGTTAACTCCCAATAAATGCTTTTGAAGTTTTGGAAATTTGGCCCGAGATTCATGAATTAAATTAAATGACAGAATCCTGACAGGCCAACAAAGATTGCGTTTTTCTTGGTATTTATCTATCAACAGGTAGTCCTCAATTTACAACCATTCATTTAGCAACCATTCAAAGTTACAACAGTTCAGGACTGGTCCTCACACCTATGACCACTGCAGCATCCCAATGGTCACGTGATTGCAATTTGCAACCTTCCCAGCTAGATTCCAATGAGCAAACTCAATGGGGTAAGCCGGATTCACTTAATGGCCATGTGATGCACTTAACAACTGCAACGGATATGCTTAAAAACTCTGGCAAAAAAAATTCGTGAACGACACCTAGGACCCGAGGAAGAACAAGAAAGTAGAGACAACCTAAATACAAGAAGCCAAGAGGAACAACTCTCCGGAGAAAAAGAATCTGATTCACACTCTGAACCCCAAAATCTTAGAGAAGAAGGGGAAGGCAACAGACTAAGAAAAAGAGAGCCTAGAATAAGGAATGAAACGAGAAATGCCTCACACAGTCAGTGACACTGATAGAGAAATCACTTTATTTTCAGTCAATATCAATGGTTTAAATTTATCATCAAAAAGAAAACAGATATTTGAGAAACTCAAAAAAACAAAACGCTGACATAACTTGTATCCAAGAAGTGCATATTCCAGACAATCAAGCAGACCTCTTAAAGAATATAAATTTGGTTAAATGTACTTGGCACTTGCAAAAAAAAAAAAAGGGGGGGTGGGGTATTGTAGTATATGTAAAGGATTGGTTGCAACATAAACAAATATACAAAGATCAAGAAAGGAGAATGCTCTTTATAGAAATAAATGTAAATCAGAAAAAGATGTTATTAGTCACAATATAAGCCCCGAATACAAACAAAAAAGACTTTTATAATAGGCTTCACCATAAGATAATAGAATTTGAGTATGCTAATGTATGCATTGTAGGAGACTATAATGCAGTCCCAGACAAAGATAAAGATTATAGAACTTTCCCCCCAAAAAAGGAAAGGAGAATACTCTTCGTCTTTTAATAATATGGTAAGAGAACTTAACTTGAAAGATGTGTGGAGAGAATTAAATCCAAATAAAAAACAATATACTTTTTTTTGAACCCCCACCACTCTTGGTCCAGAATAGGTCAGATATGGATGGACCCTGGGTTAATGGAGAATATTGAAAGGATCGAGATTTTGCCAAATCTATGGGCTGACCATAATCCCATTCAAATTAAATGGAAAGGAAAGAGAAAAAATGGAAGATGGACATTTAACAATACCATATTAAGAGATAAAGAATATATTGAAATGATAAAGAAAGAATTGAACGTATTTTTTGAAATAAACAAAAGAGAACATACCTCCCTACAGAATCTTTGGGATACGGCCAAAGCCTATGTGAGAGGTCTAACTATTGCTTACAGTATAAAAAAGAATAAAGAAAAAAGACAGCAACAAAACATATGGAGGGAGAAACTGAAAGATTTGGAAACAAGTAGACAAAAGGACCCAAACAATTCAAACATTAAGAAAGAAATTGATTTGGTAAAACATAAGATAAATCTAAATGTACAGGAAGATTTGGCCCAAAAAATTAAATTAGCAAAACAAAATTATTTTGAAAATGCAAATAAGCCGGGGAGGTGGTTAGCCCATAAAATTAAAAAAGAACAAGAAAAGAGAACGATCGTAGTTCTCCAAGATCAGGAAGGGAAATTATGCACGCAGATCCAAGAAAAGAAAGAAATTGCTAAGGAGTTTTTTAATGAAATTGTATAAACAGGAAGAAATAGCAGAAGAATATATTGATCAATATTTGAATGAAAAGAACTTGCCTGAAATTACTGATGAAGAGAAACAAAATTTGAATAATAAAATATCTATAGAAGAAATTAGGAAGGCAATTGGAACACAAAAAGCAAATAAGACCCCTGGTCCAGATGGAATTCCTTCGGTATTCTATAAGGAATTCCAAGAAACAACAGAGGAGATATTGGTGGATTTGTACAATGAAGCCCTGGAGAATGCTAATATGCCCAAATCATGGTTGGAAGCATATATTACCCTTATTTATAAAGAACAATCAGACCCACAAAAAATTCAAAACTACAGACCAATATCACTTTTAAATGTAGATTACAAAATAATGGCCATAATATTGGCGGAAAGATTAAAGAGAGTATTAATTAGAATTATCCACACTGATCAGAATGGCTTCCTACCCCATAGGCAAATAAAAACAAATACAAGAACCATTATGGATATATTAGAATATTATGAAGTATAATCAACCAAGACAATGGCATCGATATTTTTAGACGCCCAGAAGGCGTTTGACAACCTGAATTGGAACTTCCTTATTAAACAACTGATAGGCATGAAATTTGGTGAAAATTTTATAGGATTTATTAAGACAATTTATAACATGCAAACCGCCAAAATATTAATAAATGGGGAAAATACAGATACCATAAAGATAAATAAGGGAGTAAGACAAGGCGGCCCCCTAGCTCCTCTATGGTATATATTGGCAGAAGAGACTCTCTTAGTACAAATTAGGCAAAAACTAGAGATTAGAGGACTAAAAATTAAAAAAGAGGAATATAAACTCCAGGCATTCGCCGATGATATGGCATTTATATTAGAAGAACCCTTAGAAGCGAGCCCTATACTACTAAGAGAAACAGAGGAATATGGAAAGGTGGCAGGGTTAAAAATTAACAAAGAAAAAACAAAAGTGTTAACAAAAAACTGTACAAAGGAGCAGAAGGAAGAACTAGCAAATAAATTAGGTATGCAGGTGGTAAATAAAGTAAAATACTTAGGGATCTGGTTGACTGCTAGATGTTCGTTGATTAAAAAAGATAACTATGATAAGTTAATAACGCAAATAGTTAAAGATTTAAATAATTGGGCCAAATTGCAGTTATCGCTATTGGGACGTATTTCGATAGTAAAAATGAATATTTTGCCAAAACTGTTGTTCTTGTTTCAGACAGTGCCAGTCAAGTTGGAAAAGAACTTTTTTGTAGAATTAAACAAATGTATATTTAAATTTATATGGCAGAGGAAAAACCCAGAGTGAAATATAAATTATTATAGGATGCCAAGAAAAAAAGGAGGATTTGGCCTTCCAGATTTTGAATTATATTATGATGCTGCTATAGTAAACTGGCTTAAGGATTGGGTTAAATTAGAAAATAGAAGGCTATTAGTATTAGAAGGTTTTGATCTCCAACTTGGCTGGCATGCCTTCATGTGGGATGGAAAATCTAAATAACATTCATATTTCCAAAGGCACCATGTAAGAAATGTGTTGTTCAATATCTGGGGAAAGATTAAAGAAAACCACTACTCAAAGGTTCCATTGTGGCTATCTACACTGGAAGCAGTCACACATCCAAATGTATTGGATTATGAAAATATTGTCAAGTACAAAGATTTATTATATGATACTGGAGAGCTTAAAAATAGGAACCAAATACAAATTCAAGGAAAGGAGATAGCATGGTGGCCCTTTGCACAAATACAAACCCATTATAAAAAAGATAGAGAACAATTTGGCTTTAATATGATCCCACAAGAATTACCGTATTTGCCGGCGTATAAGACGACTTTTTTGCCCTGAAAAACATGCCTCCAAGTGGGGGGGTCGTCTTATACGCCGGGAGGACTCCGACTCCCACTTCGAGCTTGAGTTGCAGCCGGGAGGGAGGCTGGGGGGAGCGTGTGTGTGTGTGTGTGTGTGTGTGTGTGTGTGTGTGTGGCGGGTGTCACTCGCCACGCGCTGCTAACCTTTCCCCCTCTTCCTTCCTTAGCGGTGTGGGGAGGAGAGGATTCGAAGATCCTCACGTGCGGCGTACTTTTCTTTTTCTTTTGCACGCAGGTTTTGCATGCGGGCGGCTGTAGGTTAAGGATGGGGAGCCCCGGGTGGGTTATCAGGTTTTACGGTGCTTCCAACATGTGCGAACGGTGGGAGAGCGGAGAAGAGAGCGAGCGAGCGCCCGCTGTGTGAAATCCTGCCGTCAAAGCAACACTGGGGGAGGCAGGGTATAAATTTACCAGGTTAATGTAGCAATGGTGATTAATGCCCAGAACATTGTTTGCGGGTATTGGTGTGTGTGTGTGTGTGTGTGTGTGTGTGTGGTGGTGGTGGGGAGAGGTTGTCCTTTGAATGCGGAAAAGTAGGTGTGACCTTGTGTAGGAAAATAAAGAGATCCTTTTTAGCGTGTTTGGCTTCTTTGCCTCCCCTCGTTCGTTTTGACGTGGAGATAATGGCTTTCGGGCGGGAGGGGAAGAAAACGGTAGCTGGATCATTTCAAATTTCACTTACTCTCCTGCCTCACTTCAATATGTCTGAGCGATTCCAGATACTGGAAGACTTTTTGAATGAAAGTGTTACCTCCATTTTTTTTTTTTAAAGAGGGCCACTTGGGGAAAAAAAAAGATTCTAAGGAATTCCTTGTTTCTTGATTAAAGAGAAGGCATTGAATATACTGTTCCTTGGCAGCCTTTTCAGTGTCCGGGTTTTTGGTGTGTGTGTGTGTGTGTGTGTGTGTGTGTGTGTGTGTGTGTGTGAGAGAGAGAGAGAGAGAGAGAGAGATCAGCTGTATTGAGAAGAGAACGTTTCCTGTGTTCTCATTTTATTTACAACATATTTTACGCTTAATGGTAAGCAATGAAAAATATTTTTAAAACTCATTTCTAAACTCCATAGCTATTTGCATATTCTTGGTTCAAAATTGGATTAGCTCATTTCAAAATTGTCCAAAGCAGAAAAGTGCGTCAAAAAAAAAAAAAGTGCAAAAGTGGAAGGTGTGTGGAAGAGGGGGTAGTCTTATATGGCGAGTATATAACAAACTCTATATTTTGAGTGGAAATGTTGGGGGGTCGTCTTATACGCCCAGTCGTCTTATACGCCGGCAAATACGGTAGATAAAATATGGCTAGGGGAGGAAAAGAAAACAATTAGTAAAACATATAAATATCTTTTGGACTACAAATTAAAAGAAGAAACAGTCACAGAATCTATGATAATTTGGGCTAAAAACGTGGGTCATAGTATTGAATTAGATAAGTGGGAACACATCTGGCAAACAAATTACAAATTAACCATGTCAGTCTCGTATAAAGAAAACTTACATAAAATAGTTCATCGCTGGCACCTACCTCCTGCGAGACTGGCTAAGATGTTCCCCAACCTACCACCCAACTGTTGGAAATATAACTACGCACAAGGAACATATTTTCACATGTGGTGGACTTGTCCATGTGCTCAGAAGTTTTGGAGAAATATTAGAAATTGGATTTTAAATATAACAAAACAAAATTTAAAACTTGAACCCGAAACCTTTCTGCTAAGTATGATAGATTTAAACATGGAGAAAAAATATCGATATTTAATTTTGCACATCATAACTGCGGCCAGAATAACCTACACACAAAACTGGAAACTGTCTTCCATTCCTTCAGAGGATATGGTAATTAAAAAAAATACATGAATGTGCTGAGATGGATAGCCTAACCAAATTGTTAAAAAAATAAACAAGATAGTGACTATTATGAAATATGGAACATTTAGTATGAGTGGTTAAAGAAAAGGTAATATTTGATATTTGGATAAGTTGTGGAAATGACAGAAGACGTGCATTTATTCATAAACTATATAGAGAAATTAAAACATTAAAAGAACGAAGGAGTTATTGTAACAAGGCAGATCACGTCAATGATAAAGATAAAGAAAAAAAAATTAACCATGCTCAATATATGCTGTAAAATGTATATTTGTATGTGTATATATATACACATACATATATACATTTGCTACAATTTTATGCTACAACTTTAAAAGCACAACTATAATGACGTGGGAAAATACCCGAACAAAGCTGAATACTATATATATATATATATATATATATATATATATGTATGTATGTATGTATGTATGTATGTATGTATGTATATGTATATGTATATGTATATGTATATGTATATGTATATGTATATGTATACGTATACGTATACGTATACGTATACGTATATATATATATATGTTATTCAGCTTTGTTGGGTATTTTCCCACGTCATTATATTGTGCTTTAAAGTATAAGCAACAGCAGAATCTCATCTGCCATCATCAGGCTTCTGTATTGTGTTCGTCTGTGATTCAGACTTTTACAGTGGTTTCAGTTTTAAATTTGGGGCTAGCCTACTGCTGTGCCAGAATGGTTTTTTCTTCCAACCAATCAGGATGAAGAAAAAACCATTCTGGCACAGCAGTAGGCCAGCCCAAATTTAAAACTGAAACCACTGTAAAAGTCTGACTCACTGAGATGAACACTATACAGAAGCCTGATGATGGCAGATGAGATTCTGCCAAAACGTTGCTACAACTTTAAAAGCACAACTATAATGACGTGGGAAAATACCCGAACAAAGCTGAATAACATACATACATATATATATATATATATATATATATATATATATATATATATATATATATATATATATATATAATATATATATATACATACATATACATATACATATACATATACATATACATATACATATACATATATATATATATATATATATATATATATATATATATATATATATATATATATATATATATATAAAATTGATTTGTCTGTTTTAAATGTATGTCAAATAAATGTTTTTTCTAGAATAAAAAAAAAAAAACTCTGGCAAAAAAGTCATAAAATCGGCTGTGACTCACTTAACAAACACAATGCTCAGCAATGGAAATTCTGGTCCCGACCATGGTCGTAAGTTGAGGACTACCTGTAATTCTTACTTTTGGTGGAGATAAAAGCTGGTTGGGCAGCTCCAAAGTAAATCAGCCCACATTTACAGCTAGCTTGAAAGGTACAAACCAGTAATTTCACTGGGTGTAGATTTGGTCTACAGTGTTTCAGTATTTTTTGATGGATTCGCAGCAAGTTGGTTGCAGAGATGAAGAACCAAAGCAGTATGGCCAATAAAGCACACTTGGCCAATAAAGCATTCATTCATTCATTCATTCATTCATTATCAGGAGGAATATTAATGAACAATCATAATTCAAAATTAGGGAAGAACAATGATTCAAAAAGTCCAGTCTTATGTCTGGAAGGTCCCTTTACCTGCCGTGGTATGAAGATTGGATCGCCCAGAACATAAGTTATGTGCAGGATAAGGCACGATCCTTGGGCTTTGCCTCCCAACCGAGGCCTTTAAAGGAAAAAGAAAATGAGTTATTTCACAATTCATATTTATATGACGTAGATTTAAACTTTGCCTTTCTGCAAAAGAACTGTGAATGTTTCCTAGCTTATGCTGTACTAAATTTCTCAGTTGTGCTAGTCGTCATCTTCAAGATCATGTAAAGTATTAGCACTGCTTTATAAAAAGCCTTAGTAAGACGACACTTGGAACACACAGTTTTGGTCACCACAATATAACAAAAGATGCAGAGACTCTAGAAAAGAGTGCAGAAAAGAGCAACAAAGGAGACTGGAAGCTTAAATGTACAAAGAACAGTTGAAGGAATTGGGTGTGTCTAGTTTAATGAAAAGAAGGATTTGGGGCAGGGGTGGTATTCAGCAGGTTCTGACCAGTTCTGGAGAACCGGTAGCGGAAATTTGGAGTTGTTCGGAGAACCGGCAAATACCACCTCTGACTGCCCCCTCCCGCCCCAATCTATTCTCTGGCACCCGAGGCCCAGCTGATCAGCTGGGTCTCCTTTGGTTGCCCTGCACAGGAGAATGGAGCTGGAAAGCAGGTTAGTGGAGTGGGGAAGGAATGGGGATTTTGCAGTATCCTTCCCCTGCCACGCCTACCAAGCCATGCCACGCCACGCCTACCAAGCCAAGCCCACAGAACGGGTAGTAAATTTTTTTGAATCCCCACCACTGATTAGGGGTGACATGATAGCAGTCTTCCAGTACATATTTGAGGGGCTGCCACAAAGAAAAGGGGGTACACCTATTCTCCAAAGCACCTGAAGGAATGGATGGAAAGTAACCAAGGAGAGAGCCAACCTAGAATTAAAGAGAAACTGTGAGGTGAGGACAAATAACCAGGGGAACAGTTTGCCTCCAGAAGTTGTGGCTGCTCCATCGCTGGAGGTTTTTAAGAAGAGACTGGACAGCCCCATGTCTGGAATAATATAAGGCCGTGATGGTGAACCTATGGCACGCGTGCCACAGGTGGCACGCAGAGCCATTTGTGCGGGCACATGAGCTCCAGGCAAACTTATCCGCACTGTGCATGCATGTGCCTCCCAGCTGATTTTCGGCCCGTTTGAGGCCTTTTTCGGCCTCCCGGAGGCTCGAGGGAAGCCTCTGCAGCCTTTGGAGGCTGAAAAACAGGCCTGTTTCATCACTTCCTGTATTTCCGGAAATACCGGAACTGACAAAACGGTCCCATTTTTCGGCCTCCAAAGGCTGCAGAGGCTTCCCTTGAGTGTCTGGGAGGCCGAAGAAAGGCCTCAAATGGGCCGTAAATCAGCTGGGAGCTGCAGTGCAGGTAAGGGGGCGGCGAGAGGGAAGGTGATCACGCGTGCATGCGCAGGGGACGTGGGGGGCCTGCGTGTATTGTCTTCTGGGTGCTGGCTTGCGTGTGCGCATGTGCATGCGCAATTTTTGGCACAGGAGCCCAAAAAGATTAGCCACCACTGGTATAGGGTCTCTTGCTTGAGCAGGGGGTTAGACTAGAAGACCTCCAAGGTCCCTTCCAGCTCTATTATTCATGGACTATTGTTTTTCAGTGGCATTCTTCTAAATTTGATGGCCTCTGGATGGTTTAAACTAGAGCAGTGATGGCGAACCTTTTTGTTGTGGTGTGCCGAAAGCGCGCGCATGCCAGCACCCACAATGTAATGTCCCCCCATGCATGCAACCCCCCCCCCTTACCTGCACTGTGCATGGGCGTGCCTCCCAGCTGATTTTTGGCTCGATTGAGGCCATTTTCACCCTCCTGGGGGTTCGAGGGAAGCCTCTGCAGCCTTTGGAGGCTGAAAAACGGGCCCATTTCGGCACTTCTGGTTTCAGCAGTTCCAGTTTTGGCACTTCCGGTATTTCTGGAAGACCCGTTTTTCGGCCTCCAAAGGCTGCAGAGGCTTCCCTCGAGCCCCCGGGAGGGCGAAAAAGGCCTCAAACAGGCCAAAAATCAGCTGGGAGGCACGTGCATGCACAGTGCAGGTAAGTTTGCCTGGGGCTCACGTGCCCGCACAAATGGCTCTGCGTGCCACCTGTGACACGCGTGCCATAGGTTCGCCGTCACGGAACTAGAGCTACCATCATTCCCAGCAACACAGCAGCTGGGATGATAGGAACTGTGGTGCAATGTATTTATTTGGACCAGTTACTCTTTCTCAGCTCAACCCCCCTCACAGGGTTGTTGTTGCAGGGAAAATAGAAGGAGAAAGGTGGATTGCCGCCTTGAGTTACATGTAAATATAATAAAGGCAGAGTACTCGTTGTTCTGTCTCACCTGTATCCACAGGTGAGAATCCAAAGTTCCAAAGTTCAAATGCTCAAACAGACAAACCCAGACACGGCAGAGTTAACTGCTTCTGTTTACACAGTCCTTGGCAGTCTTCCTGGAATCTGTCTGGCAAGTCCGAGCTAACCATAAATCAAGACGCTGCAGCCGAGAGAGTCAGACCGCATTCTCCAAACCAAAAGACACTTTGCTTCGAACAAGGATTAAGAGCTAGCACGTTTCCTTATATCCCCTGAAGGGGCGTGTCAGTCTCTCTAATTAAGCTCTGGCTTGACATTTCTTTTCAAATTGCGATTGAGGTTTCAATCTTCTTCTAGTCCTAACATCAAGCCAACATCCGTCAGTCTCGTCATCACTCGAAGCTTCTGGCACGTTCTGTGGATCAGCTGCTGACACCTGAGGTATGAATGAAGTGGAAGGTTCTGGAGATGATCGTGTCTCCGACACTCTCTCATCCTCCTGGCTCACGTCTGCATCTCTCCTTAGAGCAGGCTCCAATTCCAATGCCAAACCCTCCTCCTCACTCACACCAGTGTCCTCTGATACATCAGACTCCAAACTCACAGCAGGCTCAACCCTTCCAGTCACAACAACTCATCCTCGTCTTATGACAATTAAGCCCAACGTTTCTGTTGTTAAGTGAGACATTTGTTAAGTGAGCTTTGCCCCCATTTTACAACCATTTTTGCCACAGTTGTTAATCACTGCAGTTGATAAGTTAAGTCAGCTGGCTAGCCTTCTACCACCTGCTAAGACATTCACTTAGTTGGACATCTTCTATAATTTGAATGGCGGTAGTCCTCGACCTTTTTTTGCCACAGTTGTTAAGTGAATCACTGCAGCTGATAAGTTAGTAATGTGGTTGTTAAGCGAATCTGGCTTCCCCATTGACTTTGCTGGTCAGAAGGTCGCAAAAGGGGATCCCATGACCCTGGGACACTGAAACGGTCGTAACTATTAACCAGTTGCTAAGCACCTGAATTTTGATCACATGAACTGCAAAGGTCAGAACTCTGAAAACCGGCCATAAGTCACTTTATCCCTTATGGGAAGGGCCATCACCTTGCAGCCTTACTCCTGAGTTGCCCATGCTGCTGCAACTACTCTTTCCTTCGAGCAGCCCTGGGCACAGGCTCCTCGGGGACCTCTTCATCACTGCTGCCAGCACTGTTGTGATTCGCTTTACGAACTCTGGCAAGAACGGTCGTAAAATTTAATTTCGTTGTACGAGGTGCCATGACAATAAACTGAAGTAAACTAAACTAAAATGGGGCAAAACTCACTTGAACAAGTGTCTCGCTTAACCACAGAAATCTGGGGCTCAATTGTGGTCACAAGTTGAGGACTGCCTGCACGCATATAAATTTTGCCTTCCAATTTCTTTTGAATGGTAGCGAAGGAAATAAGATGCCCAGAAACGGAGAATCTGGATGCCAATTCCTAGAAATCTTAAATAACCTTTTCAGACTGGTGCCAAAAAGAATTTTAGAAGCTGGCTCAGGAGGGCGGAGCTGGCGTCGCGACGATACGGCATGCGATCTTGGAGGTCTGAGATCGCTGCCGATATCTTTGCTCCTGGATGGTCCAAGTGGATCCCGAAGAGATGGTGAATGTAAAGAGCGCATCCTGTCGATTCCAGGGATACCGCAAAGTCCCTGGTAGATCCAGGAGAAGCTCTTTTTGCCAGCGGCAAAGAGGCAGCCATTAAAGCTGCTGAAGTTGGGACAGCTCCGAAATGAAAGAGAACGGAAAGAGAGAGTGTGCCGGTTTGGTGAGAACTTTTTCTTTATTTTAAGATTTGAAAGGACACCCTAAGGAAAAGAAAGAATCTGTAAAAGTTTTGACAGAAGTGATTAAGCGGCAATTTTAAACAGGAATGTCAAAGTAATATTTTTTTTTTCTCATTGCTGGATTTTCTACACATGATCTTATATTTTGAAACTGGACTGTTTTTTTTTCTCTTCTTCATCTATTCTTTTTCTCCTTTTTGACTTTATAATATTTTAGGATAGAGACTCCCTTTTAGTTATTTTTTTAAAATATCTTTTTCTTTTTTTAATTAATTCTTATTATATTTTGCTTGGAAAAGGAGGGGGAAAGTGAAAGCAAAAGAAGCTTTGTAACATTGCCAACTAGAGGCTTGGAAATATTCTATTTCTCTTTTGACCAGACAAAGCTGAGAAAGAACTGAGTCTTCTTTTCAAGGACATTGCCTGTTTGATAAGATAGAGGGAAGAGCATGGGAGAGTATTATTGCAGGTGCTCTTCTGGGTTTCTATCAACAGCTGGAGTCTGGTGTTGAAGCTTATAGGAAAAGAAAAGGTGATAAGTCTTTGGACAAGAGAGTTATAACAAGAGCCTTGGATAATTAAACAAAGTGCAGTGTGCTCTTTTTATTTTTTTCTAAGCTGCGCTACCCCTCCTCATCGGTTTACTTTTTGTAATAGTTATTTGGATTTTTGGCTCTTTGGAACTTGTCTTTGTTTTTTTTCTTCTTGTCTTTGGAAGTTAAATTTCTACGCTTGCTTTTTATTTTAAAGGAAAAGCTTTAGTATTAATGATTCCCTTCCTTTTCTTTTTAAGGGAGTAGCCTTTTTTTCTCTCTCCCTTCCTGGTATTTTTGTCTTTCCATCTACCTTCCAAATTGGTTTTTTGTTTTTTTTGGTTTATTTTTCTGGCCTTTTTTCTCTCTCTTATGCATCCTTTTATATTTGAGACCTCTTAATTGGATTAAGGTGTTGAAGAACCTGAAGAATTTTTCCTTTCTTTTTTTAGCTTTTTATTCTTCACTTTTCCGCCTTTTTTAGGATTTTACAACTTTTTCTTTTTTGTGTGTGTTTATGGTCTTTTCCTTCATTTTTGAATTTTTACTGTTATCTAACCAATTGATTGGATTAAGGTATACAAGAACCTGAAGAATTTTTTTTCTTTTTTTATTATTATTACTATTTGGCTTCTTTTTTCCTACTATTTTTAATTGGAACGGCAATTGGTTATTTCACAATTGGATTAAGGTCTAGAAGAACTTGAAGATTTTCAATTGCTCAAAATGAGTAGGAAATTAACAGCTCCTGGTTCCTCAACTTCTACTTCTTCCTCTCCACCATCTGGAGGAAAACGTTCAATACAGACAATGTTAAGGCAAGAAAAAGAACAAGAAAAAGTGACCCTGCAGATGATTATGCAAGGAATTCAAAATATTCAAACAAGATCAGAGAATATTGAAAAGAGAATAGAGAACATTGAACAAAGAACAGGGAAAACCAATGAAAAAGTGGAGAACATCCAACAAATGATGATGAAGTATGATGAGAGACTCCAAAAAATTGAAGAAGAAGATAAACAAAGAGATAAGAAGATTGGAGGCATCTATAACAGATTAATTGTGGTTGAACAAGATAAAAGTGGTATGCTGAGATGGGAGATGGACAGATCAGAATTTTATCTTAGATTCCAAAACACAGAGGAAGAAAAAGAACAAAATCTAGCTGAGATAATGATAGAAATATTGGCTGAAGCTTTGGAAATAATTGAAGAGAAGATGATGGATGGAATATCGAGTCTATCGAGTCTTCACAAGATATGCAATGAGAAATAGCTTACCAAGAGAAGTTCACATCAGATTTACAAAGAAAGCCATTAAAACGCAAATATTGCAAGTGGCAAGAGAGAAAACATTGAAATACAAAGATAAGGAGATTGTGGTCTTGAAACAAGTACCCAGAAGAGTGAGAGAGATGAGAAGAGAATACCGATTCTTGACCAAATTGCTACTTAAAAAAGAGGTGAATTATAGATGGCTGATTCCAGAAGGTTTAATGTTCACATGGCAAGAACAGAGATATAGAATTGACTCAATTGAGAAAGCTGAATCATTTTACACGGAATTTTTCAGAGGGAAAGAGGAAGAGGCAGAAAAAGAAATTTCACTAATTGAATTCTAAGAGGACTGCCAAATGACTGAAAAAGAAGAAGGTGCAGTAGGTGGAAAGGAGGAAGCCAAAGAACGTGAACCAAGATCCACGAGAGCTGTCAAACCTAACTACAAAATATAACCACGGAAGAGAAAAAATTGATTACAATTAATATAAATGGACTTAATTCAGCTGTTAAAAGATGGAAAACCTTCCATAAATTAGAGAAATTAAAATTTGATATAATCTGCCTACAAGAAGTACATATTAAAAAACAATATGAACAATTGTTGATACAGCCAAAATTAGGGAAAATATTTACTTCCTTGACACAATGTAAGAAAAGAGGAGTGGTTTTATGTATTAAAGAGACCATCCCAGTGAAATTGATTTATACTGATGACGACGGAAGAATACTAATGGTGGAAATAATGGACAATAATACGAAAACACTCCTGATTGCAATCTATGCCCCGAATGACAATCAAGAAGAATTTTATAAAAAATTACATATGAAAATAATTGAACTGGACTATGCTAATATAGTTATGATGGGAGATTTTAATGGAATTGTAGATAATAAACTGGACTATACAGCACAGAAAACAATAAAGCAAAACAGAAAGACTCTCCCTAAATCTTTTTTTAAAACGGTAGATGAAATAAACTTAAAAGATACATGGAGAGAAAGAAATGCTAAAACTAAACAATACACCTTCTACTCAAAAAGACATTTATCATGGTCCAGAATAGATATGATATGGATGTCAACAGAATTGTTAACTAATATTCAAGAAATAAATATTGAAACAAGTACTTGGGCAGATCACAATCCAATGACAATTAAATGGAAAGGATAAAGAAGAAGATCTAGATGGACGTTAAATAATACTATTTTAAAGGAAAAAGACTTCACACAGTGGATGGAGAAAGAATTGGCTTTTTTCTTTAGAGAAAACAAAAAAGAAGATACATCAATCCAGAATGTATGGGATATAATGAAGGCATATGCCAGAAGCTTGATAATAGACTATACAAGGAAAAGAAATACCATGAAAAGATTAGCCTCTAAGGCATTAGAGCAGGGGTTCCCAACCTGGGGTGCGAGACGATATTCCAGGGGGTGCGAGAAAAGTCCAGGTAATTTTTATTTATTTTTATTTATTATGCAATGGATTGACTTTGTTTTCATTTTAGAGTTAAGTATCGTTATTTAGTGGCAGTCACATACATAGCTGAAAAGATTCAATCCTACCATATATTTAACGCGTTCAGTAGTTCCTAAAGTCTAAATTTCAGGGGGTGCGAGGTTCGAGTGAAATTTCTTTAGGGGTGTGGGGCGAAAAAAAGGTTGGGAACCACTGCATTAGAGGATGAGTATAAAGGACTTGAAAAAGAGCTACAGAAAATGCCACAGAAAAAGGACATTAAGTTAAAAATGGATATAACCAAACATAAAATGGGTCTAATAGAAAAAGAAGAATTAGCACAGAAAATTAGAGGTGCTAAACAGAACTACTTTGAAGATGCAAATAAACCAGGTAGATGGTTAGCATATAAATTGAGAAAGGAGAAAGAATCAAGGAAAATATTGCAATTAATAGATGACCAAGGCCAAGTTTGCTATGGTAGTAAAGAGAAGAAGGAAATCATTCGAGACTATTATGGGAAACTATACACACAAGAGAATATTGATGAGGAAAGAGTTAAACAGCATTTACAGAATGCTAATTTACCCCAGATACCTAAAGAGATTGAAACAATGTTAGAAAGCAATATAACGATGATGGAGTTAACTGAAGCACTCAAGAAGCAAAATAATGGAAAGGCACCAGGCCCAGATGGACTTCCGGCAGAATTTTACAAAACATTACAAGAATCATTGAATCTTCCATTGCTAGAAGTTATGAATGAAGTTATGTTAAAGAAGAGGATACCTAAATCATGGTCAGAAGCTTATATCACACTTGTTCCAAAAGAGGAGACCGATCCATTACAAATGAAGACCTATTTCCTTACTAAACGCAGATTATAAAAAAAAATTTTCAATATTGGCAGAAAGACTTAAAAAATATTTAAATAATTTTATCCATCCTGACCAAAATGGATTTCTGTCAAAGAGACAAATCAAAGACAATATGAGAGTAATCTTGGACACTTTGGAATACTACGAGGCACATCCCGAAAAACAAATGGCTTTGATATTTTTAGATGCACAGAAGGCATTTGATAATGTGAATTGGCGATTCATGTTATTACTGCTGGAACAGATGGGCTTTGCTAGAAAATTTATTCAAGCAATAGAAGCTATATATCATAAGCAGACGGCAAAGGTAATGATAGAGGGAGAACTGACAGACTCTATTGATATAAGAAAAGGAACAAGACAAGGGTGCCCACTATCACCTCTGTTGTTTGTGTTAACTTTGGAAGTGCTAAATAGAAATATTAGAGATGAAAAGAATATAAAAGGGATGAAAATTAAAAAGGAAGAATTTAAGTTGCAAGCATTCGTAGATGATCTGGTTTTCATTTTAGAAGACCCACTAGAAACAGCATCAAAATTGATAGAAAAGATAGAGGCATATGGAAAGGTGGCTGGTTTGAAAATAAATAAAGATTAGACAAAGATCTTGACAAAGAATATGCTATCAAGACAAAAGGAAGAACTGGCAGACCTATTGAAAATTCAGGTCACAAATAAGATCAGGTACTTGGGGATATACTTGACAGCAAGATGCAGTACACTAAAAGAGAATAATTATATCAAACAGCAGATAGCGCTAGATTTGGCGAAATGGGAAAATTTACAACTGTCATTAATAGGGAGAATATCAACAATCAGGATGAATATATTACCCAGAATTTTATATTTGTTTCAAACAATTCCAATTAGGCTTGGAAAAGACTACTTTGAAGATTTAAATAAAATTGTGTTGAAATATATATGGCAAGGTAAGAAAGCGAGAATAAAGTTAAAACTTTTGCAAGATGCTAGAATAAGAGGGGGATTTGGTTTGCCTAATTGGGAGTTGTATTACCAAGCTACAAATTTGATGTGGGTTAAGGAATGGATAACATTAAGAAATACTAGATTGTTGACATTAGAAGGACATGATCTGTTGTTGGGCTGGCATGCTTTTCTATGGTATAAAGGAACTAAAACACAGGGGTACTTTAGAAGACATTATATACGGGAGTCTCTGTGGTTAAATTGGGAGAAGATTAAAAGACAATGTTATTTGAAAATTCCAGTCTGGCTATCGACTATTGAAGCATTTTCTTATAATATACAAAAAGGAACAAACAGTTAGATATGGTGAAATATTGAATGAAAAGGGTGAACTTAAATCTATACAAAAACTAGAGGAACAAGGTATAATGATGAATTGGTTTTCATATGTGCAAATACATTCAAGGTATGATAAAGATTCTAAAACAGAAGGTTTCTATGATAAACTGACTGACTTAGATAAGATTTTGATAGGTACTGATGAAAAGGTGATTAAAAAATTGTATGGCTATTTATTAGAAATTAAACTAGAAGAAGAACAAGTTAAAGAAACTATGATTGCTTGGGGGAAGAATTTTGGATATGGGATTGATTTAGAGAAATGGCAAAAATTGTGGTCTCAAAATTATAAAATGACAATGTCAAGAGCGCATAAAGAAAATTTGTATAAGATGTTTTACAGGTGGCATTTTTCCCCGACAAGAATAGCAAGAATGTTCAAGAATAAATCCAAAAAATGTTGGAAATGTCATCAGACACCTGGCTCATATTACCATATGTGGTGGACTTGTGCGGATGCTAAAAAATACTGGACTAAAATCCACATGTGGTTGGAAAAAAATGACAAAAAAACATATAGATTTGAAACCAGAGATATTTTTATTGGGAATTTTACCTGAAATATATAGTAAAGACTTGAAATACCTGATTGTAAATGTATTAACAGCGGCTAGGATTGTATTTGCTAAAAACTGGAAAAATGAGAAAACACCATCACAGGAGGAAATCATTAAGAAAATATTGGAATGTGCTGAAATGAGTAGATTGACATTTGAAATTAGAGAACAAGATGATAAACAATTTTATAAAATTTGGGATCTATTCTATCAATGGTTAGACAATAAAATATAGTAATGAAATATGTAGACTTTTAGAAAATAATAAATATATAAAGATGTATTCTTTTCTTATTATATCTACAAAATGATTCTAGGATAGATTTGGGATGATAATATGAACTGTCATAAAACAAATTAAGTAAAATATGATTATTTCGTAAAACATGAATGAATAAAAGTATAGTCACATGATTGATTAATAATGATATTAATGTATTTAATATTTGATTGAAAATACGAGATTATATACAATGTAGTTGTAACTGAAGACTACGAAATGAAAGCACAAAACAATTCGTAAACCAACCGGCACACTGTATGTATATATATGGAAGATGACTTGATGTTTTTATGTTTTGTTTGTTTATGTTTGTTTTAAAAACCAATAAAAACCAATTAAAAAAAAAAAGAAGCTGGCTCAGTTATGGCTGAGCGTAAAAGAAATCCGGAGCCAGAGCTATTCAAATGAATACAGGTTTATTGCATGCTAACACTCCCTACAAGAATCTGAACTAATGATGGTCAAAGCAAACTGGCGACAGATAAGGGTCAAGGGAATTCAAGTTCTCCTACACGACACACCACAAGCCGATCCTATACAGGTAGTCCTTGACTTACAACAGTTCGTTTACTGATCGTTCAAAGTTACAACGGCACTGAAAAAAGTGATTTATGACCGTTTTTCAGAGTTATGACCTTTGCAGCAGCCTTGTGGTCATGCCTGAGTTGTTAAGTGATTCACCACAGTTGATAAATTAGTAACCTGGTTGCTAAGTGAATCTAGCTTTCCCCCACTGACTTTGCTTGTCAGAAGGTTGCAAAAGGTGACCATCATGAGTTAGTTGCCCGGTGTTTGAATTTTGATCACATGACAAAGACCACTAAATGCAACTTAATTCGTATTTACGACGGTTCCTGTGTCCTGAGGTCATGTCATCGCCTTTTGCGACCTTCTGACAAGCAAAGTCAAGTGGAAGGCAGATTTACTTAGCCCAGTTACTAATTTATCAACTGCAGTGATTCACTTAACGACTCTGGCAAGAAAGGTCGTAAATTGAGGCAAAACTCACTTAACAAATATATCACTTCACCACAGAAATTTTGGGCTCAATTGTGGTTGTAAGTCAAGGACTACCTGTGTTCAAATTATAGAAGATGTCCAACCAAGAGAATGTCTTAGCAGGTGGCAAACTGCAGCTACCCAGCTGACCCTGTCTGGGGTTGCAAGCCAAACAAGAGTTAGGCCTAATCATAGTTGGAGGGGAGACCATTGAGAAATACAAGGCGCCAGCGAGCACAGGTAGTCCTTGACTTACAAGTTCATTTAGTGATGGTTCAAAGTCACAATGCCACTGAAAAAGGGACTTATGACTGTTTTTCATATTTATGACCATGGCGGCATGCCCATGGTCACGTGATCAAAATTCAGATGCATGGCAACTGACTCATATTTGTGACAGTTGCACTGCCCTGCGGTCATGTGATTTCCTTTTGCGACCGTCGGACGAGCAAAATCAACGGGGAAGCCCGAGTCACTTAACAACCGTGTTACTAACTTAACAACTGCAGTGGTTCCCACAGGTAAGGAAGGTCAACATTCATTTAACAACTATCTGACTTAGTACTAGGAAATTTGGGCTCAATTTGTGGTCATAAGTTGAGGACCACCTGTATTAAGAAGAGACTCGATGTCTCCCAACAAAAATGCTTCTGTCATATCCTAAAGATTCGCTATTTTGACCACGTTACTGACCAAGAAGTGCTCCAAAACAGTTTCACCTGCAAATTATCTGTAGTCCTCCACTTATGACCACAATGGAGCCCAGAATTTTGGTGGCTGATTCACTGCAGGACAACTGTGTCAAGAAAGATTGTAAAATGGGGCAAAACTCACTTAACAAATGTGTCACACAGCCACAGAGAATTTGGGCCCCATTGTGGTCGTAAGTTGAGGACTAGCTGTATTCTAGGACGCTGGAAAAGTGAGCAATGGCAATCTACTTCCACGCTGTTGACAAGAAAAAAAAAATGCAAGAGTATCCATAGCCTCAACAGCAATTGAACTTAACTCTACTTGAAAAGGTAACATTGCTCTATATATCAAACAGACCATAATATCAAACAAATCCATAAATCTCAAAAGGGATCAACTTCTTCACGGAATAAATAGGAGTGGCAATACCTCATAATGATTTATTACCAGGGACGTGTGACCGTAACCAAAACATTTATACACAGGAAAGGAAACTAGGGAAGTATCCAATGGAGGAAATGATACGGTCATGGGTGACCTTAGTTACAGATAGTCCTTGACTTACGACCACAACTTAGTGCCTATTTTTGTTGTTGCTGAGACATTTGTTAAGTGAAAATTGCCCATTTTATTACATTTGCTAAGTGAATCACTGCAGTTCTTAAGTTAGTAACACGGTTGTTAAGTGACTTGCCCATTTTATTACATTTATTAAGTGAATCACTGCGGTTCTTCAGTTAGTAACATGGCTGTTAATCCTGAGGTCTACCTGGCTGAGGCCATCTTGGAGGCTTCAGGGTTGCCACAAATCAGAAGAAGGGACAGGAAGGGGGGTGAATAGCTAGATGGGGTTTTGTAGCCAAAACAAAAAAAAAAGTTTCCTGTGGGAACCAAGGACATTCTCACAGGTGGCTGGCCAGAGGAGGAGTGAAGTAACTAAGCAACCAGACAGCACTTGGATTGGACAGAGTCACCAGTGACCTGGGGGTAAAGGGAAACATTTTCTTTTTAATAAGGTGAAAGCCGTGGGAACTTCTCAGAGTTGGCTTTCACCAGTTGTGCCTATCGGATGTATCCAATAAATTGTTCTTTGAGGGATATGCCTGCCTCGGAGTTCTGCTTTCTATGGGTGCATTCCTTGGAATGCTGACAACGATTGTGAAGTGATTCCCCATTTTATTACATTTGTTAAGTGAATCACTGCAGTTCTTAAGTCAGTAACCCGGTTGTTGAGTGAATCTGGCTTCCCCAATGACTCTGCTTGTCAGAAGGTCGCGAAAGGGAATCACATGATTTTGATCACGTGACCACTGCCACGCCTGTAAATGTGAACATTGGTCATGAGCTGCGGATCCAGTTCTACAGAGGAATAGTTGAGTCTATCATCTGCACCTCTATAACTGTCTGGTTTGGTTCTGTAACCCAACAGGACAGACAGACTCCAAAGAGTAATTAGGACTGCAGAAAAACCAATTACTACCAACCTGCCTTCCATGGAGGACCTGTATACTGCACAAGTCAAAAAGAGGGCTGTGAAAATATTTACAGACCCCTCACAACCTGGACCCACTCCTCTACTCGTTGTAGAATACCTTATGCCACCAGACTTGAAATTCTAGAACTAGAAAACCTTGAATTACGCCGTCTTCGGTCTGATTTAAGCATGGTATATAAAATCATACATTGCAATGTCCTACCTGTCAATGAATACTTCAGCTTCAACCATAACAACACAAGAGCACACAATAGATACAAACTCAAAGTTAACCGCACCAAACTTGATTGCAGGAAATACGACTTCAGCAATAGAGTGGTCAATGTCTGGAATATTCTACCCGACTCTGTAGTTTCTTCCCCAAACCCCAAAAACTTTAACCTTAGACCGTCTACTATTGACCTCACCCCTTTCCTAAGAGGTCTGTGGGGCGTGCATAAGCGCACCAACGTGCCTACCGTCCCTGTCCTATTGTTTCTCTTATTCTTCTTTTATTTTTCTTATATGTACCCATTTCATGTATTCACAACTATGTATACACTTATACTTATTATCTTGTAAACAATTGGCAAATCAAATAAATAAATAAATAAAATAAAGCACCCTTATCGCCCACCCCTTCCCTCTTGTGACTGTATGACTGTAACTTTGTTGCTTGTATCCTTACAATTTATATTGACTGTTTCCTAGTATGATTTGATTGCTTATTGTACCCTATGACTATTATTAAGTGTTGTACCTCATGATTCTTGACTCTTGATGAATGTATCAAGGTTTTTAAGAAGAGATTGGACAGCCGTTTATCTGAAAGGGTATAGGGTTTCCTGCTTAAGCAGGGGCTTGGACTAGAAGACCTCTAAGGACGCTTCCAACTCTGATTCTAGTCTAGTCTAGTCTATTCTGTTCTGTTCCATATCCCATTCTATTCCATATTCTATTCTATTCCATATGCCATATTCAATTCTATTTATTCTATTCCATATCCCATTCTATTCCATATTCTATTCTATTCCATATGCCATATTCAATTCTATTTATTCTATTCCATATCCCATTCTATTCCATATTCTATTCTATTCCATATGCCATATTCAATTCTATTTATTCTATTCCATATCCCATTCTATTCCATATTCTATTCTATTCCATATGCCATATTCAATTCTATTTATTCTATTCCATATCCCATTCTATTCCATATTCTATTCTATTCCATATGCCATATTCAATTCTATTTATTCTATTCCATATCCCATTCTATTCCATATTCTATTCTATTCCATATGCCATATTCAATTCTATTTATTCTATTCCATATCCCATTCTATTCCATATTCTATTCTATTCCATATGCCATATTCAATTCTATTTATTCTATTCCATATTCCATTCTATTCCGTATTCTATTCCATATCCCATGTTCCATTCCGCTCCCATATTCCACATTCCACATTCCACAATCTATTCTATTCTATTCTATTCTATTCTATTCTATTCTATTCTATTCTATTCTAATTCTTTATCTATTCTATTCTATTCTATTCTATTCTATTCTATTCTTTATCCCTTCTATTCTATTCTATTCGTGACTATCGTCGGTGCCGTTGCAACTTTGGTCACTAAATGAACTGTTGCAAGTCGAGGAGTAACTGTATATGCTGAAGGATGGGATGAATCCACATTCCACTCAGAGAGAGAGAGAGAAGTGCCAATTTTACAGAATGGAAGCCTTAAATTTCGCCTGAGACTCAGGTGTCACTGATCCAACTGGAAGTGTTGACACAGTGCCAACCGGATTCAATTTATGGACAAGTGGGGGAAAAAAAAATTTTTTTTTCCAGGCAGCCCAACCCACTCCCTTCCCTTCTAGGCAGGAGTAAAAGGCCTCCAAAATTGAGGGGAACTGCTTTAAAAGCAGTTGAGAAGGAAAGTTGAAGAGATCAAATCATTTCAGGATGCTTGTGGGGGGAAGAGGGGAGAGGTGGGGTTCCTGAAAAATCACATTCATAGACGATTTACTGCAGGTCAAGTAAGGTACTTGAGTTCAAGAGCTCTCCAAAATGATTAATTAGCATTGTCAAGGAAGCTATTAGAGAAAATGGAAAAGTTGCCAAAATGAACCAAAGGAAAGAAAGAATGAATCCATACATGTGCTAAAAAAATCCAAAAATCTAAACTAATAATGGGGGAGGGTTGTGGTTTTTTTTTAGCAACCACAAGCAATGCTTTTCTAACACTGCACAAGGATAATGATCAAACATGGTGGAAAGCATTTGCTAAGACAAAAACTATGAAGTCTATGCCGAGGCAATTCTTCTTCTTTTTAAAACAACCACGGAATAAACCTACCTTCCAAATGGCAAGTCCTCACATTGTTCACCTGAGCCTTCGAAAAGGCTTTTGACAAAATCTCTCCCGGGGAAACTCAAGGATAGGAAGTGTACGTGAAAAACAAAAGAAGAAATGGAACATTCCTACACCCGAAGGTGCTTTTCCAAAAGGCAACTGGACTTTTTGGATGAGAAGCAAAATGTTCTCAAAGAACAACAACAACAAAAAACCCAAAAAAGTCCAGTTGCTTTTTCGAAAAGCACATTTGGGACAAACTGTGACCTGGATGACTGAGAATCTCCGAAGATTACAGAACATTCTTACAATACTGCACAGCACCCAGAACAGTGAAGTCTGCAATTATACATATTTAAAAGAGATGCTTTCCCACTTGTTCACAAAATTGCCTAAGTTGAGGTGATTTGTTTGCTGATGGCACCCAATTAATTTATGAAAGTTAAAAGTTAATTTGATACATTGGAGCAAAATAGCCTAGCTTCAAACATTCTTGTCAGCGTTCCAAATGAAACTCCTCATTTCATTCAGCGCTCAGAAACAAAGTTCATCCAAGTAAGAATTTATTGAAGAAGTCACATTGGCACATCTGGAAAAGCCCAAATCTGAGAGTTCCCGGTTTTCCCTTCCCAATTGAAAATTCAAAATCCCTCCCCTGCACCCACCAGTCCATCACATGGCCCAATCAAAACATCCCAACTGGAGACATTCCCCCAAACGCTCCTCTCCAGGTGCAGAGTGACTTGTCCTTGACTTTATGAGAAGAATGTTGTTGAGTCTAATCTTCCTCCTCTCTATGAAATCCCCCCTCCCAAATTCCCAGGCACTAAAATGTGGCAGCCTCGAAGCTTCTAAGTAAAATATGGCTTCCAAGGCTGACACATTCCTTAATAGGATCTGTGCTAGTAGTAACCAGACAGAATAGGAATATTGGAAAGGGGATAAAGGCCTTCATGAAAATATCAACTGGAAATCTTGCTTTTAAAAAAAGGCCAATTGCTCAAATCGAAGCATTGGGGAAAAGAACGACTGGGAAAGGACCAATATATTACTGTAACCTACTCTGTATTTGTCTTTGAAAAAAGATTCAGATGCTTTCGTTGGTCCAAAATGTAACAGCCTGTCTGCTAAACAAAAACACAGGTTTAGATAGATTACATCTAAAGTTGCTACGCTGATTTTTTTAAGAGTTCAGTCTGTGATCCAATTCAACATGCTGGTAAAAGATATAATCGCGTGCCTTTGAGTCAGTCTTTCTGGTGGCTACCTGAACAAGCCCATGGATTGTACCCATTAACTTTAAAGCTAGTATTTGGTTTGGTGCCTGGAAAATTGCAAAAGTTTATTTCCCACCCAGGTTCAACCTGTCTTATATGCGGAAGCCTCTTACTCCATATGCAAACAAGAGACTGCCTCCCTAGTATATCAACAGGTATCAATAGTAAGGGGGTCAAGGGAGCCAGCCTGGTGTAGTGGTAAAGGCATTAGGCTAGACACCGGGAATTCTAGTCTCGCCTTAGGAATGAAAGCTGACAGGGTGGGCCAATCACCAGGAGACTGTGAGTTCTAGTCCCGTTTTAGGCATAAAGCCGGCAGGATGATTTTGGGCCAATCACCAGGAGACTGTGAGTTCTAGTTCTGCCTTAGGAATGAAAGCTGGCAGGGTGATTTTGGGCCAATCACCAGGAGACTGTGAGTTCTAGTTCTGCCTTAGGAATGAAAGCTGGCAGGATGATTTTGGGCCAATCACCAGGAGACTGTGAGTTCTAGTTCTGCCTTAGGAATGAAAGCTGGCAGGGTGATTTTGGGCCAATCACCAGGAGATTGTGAGTTCTAGTCCTGCCTTAGGAATGAAAGCTGGCAGGGTGGTTTTGGGCCAATCACCAGGAGACTGTGAGTTCTAGTTCTGCCTTAGGAATGAAAGCTGGCAGGGTGATTTTGGGCCAATCACCAGGAGACTGTGAGTTCTAGTCCTGCCTTAGGCATGAGAGGCAGCTGGGTGACTTTAGTGATCACCAGGAGACTGGGGATTGAGAGTTCTAGTTCTGCCTTGGATATGAAGCCAGCTTGATGACCTTGGGCCAGTCACTTTCCCTCAAAGCTAGGAAGGAGGCAGTGGCAAACCACTTGTGAAACGCCTTGCCAAGAAAACTGCAGGGATTGGTCCAGGCATCTCCAACAACTTGATACTTGAAGGGAAGCAAAAACAAAAAAATGGAGTCAAGAATCACATCCTAACAAACTTAAATAGAGCAGCTACAATAAAATATATCTAGTTATCAAGACTAATGCCAATCCCCTAATAGCTAATCATCATGAATAAATTGAGGCTGTTAGAGACTTTTAAATCAAATTTAATTGGAAGGGGGGGGTTAGGTTACAAAAGTCCTGACCTCTTGATATGTTTATTTTAGCCCTCAATTTATCTGCAAGTTCTCTAGAGTCAGTGCTTGGATTTCTCTATCTTCTTGATGACCATCGACAGTGGTTATCCATTTTCATGATAAAGGATGTACAGATGTTTTCAACCAGCATCTTTTTCCCAGCTTCAGAGAAATTACAGGTAATCTCTTCAACAAGGCATGTTCTAATGTAAGGTTCTACATTTAGGCAAGAAAAACCAAATGCACAGGTAGAGTATAGGTGGTACTTGGCTCAATATAGTAGTAACTGTGAGAGGGATCTCGGAGTCTAAGAGGACAATCACTTAAAAATGAGCCAGCTGTGTGTTGCAGCTGCTAAAAAAAGCTAACACGGTTCAAGGCTGCCTTAAAAGAGGGATAGAATCAAAATCATGTGAAGTGTTAATACCACAGTATAAGGCCTTGGTAAGGCCACACTTGGAATACTGCATCCAGTTTTGGTCGCCATGATGTAAAAAAGATGTTGAGGCTCTAGAAAAAGTGTAGAGAAGAGCAACAAAAGAGGATTAGGGGAATGGAGACTAAAACATGCATATAACGGTTGCAGGAATTAGGTATATCTAGTTTAATGAAAAGAAGGACTAGGGGTGACATGATAGCAATGTTCCAGTATCTCAGGGGTTGCCACAAAGAAGAGGGATCAGAAGTTATAAATGCTCTAACACTGGAAGTTTTTAAGAAGGGACTGGACAACCATTTGTCTGAAGTGGTGCAGGGTATCCTGCCTAAGCAGGGGGTTGGACTAGAAGACCTCCAAGGTCCCTTCCAACTGTTCTGTTCTATTCTATTCTATTCTATTCTATTCTATTCTATTCTATTCTATTCTATTCCTATTCTCCAAAGCACCTGATTAGATTTGCTTCCATATAGAAACAGATGAAATAGATGACATGATAGCAGTGTTCCCATATTTGAGGGGCTGTCACAAAGAAGAGGTGCTCAATTTATCCCCCAAAGCATCTGAAAGCAGGGCAAGAAGCAACGAATGGATACTAATCAAGGAGAGAAGCAACCTAGAACTAAGGAGAAGCTGCCTGACAAATCTAATGGCTAGAGAACATAGGAAATACAGGTGATTCCTTCCTTTTCTCAAAAGTGCCTCCAATCTCCTAACTAAAAAAAAAACACATCACCCTATGAACCAAGTCAATATTTCAGGAATTCTATTACACAACAATTACAGACAGGAAGTCTTCATATTATTAGTAACCACTCTTCTATATTGCTGGAGTATAAACCCTACATTTATAAAGTACCTAAGGGTACTCTTGACGTGGTATTACTCAGTAATTCTGCATGGTTAAAAGTCTTTTGAGGCTCAAAAAGAAAATACAGATGAACCAAACATGGGATTTAGACTCTGAACTTTGCAGCGAGACTTTTAGATTTTACTGGACAATCCTTTGGTGCAAATCAGATGGAAAGTATGAGCAGGCTACCTCACTGCTCCTTTGCATGCTCCAGAGCAACCTGAAATTAAGGGAGAAATTTCCTCACAGTGAGAACAATTAACCACTGTAACAGCTTGCCTGCAGAAGTGGGTGCTTCATCACTGGAGGTTTTTAAGAAGAGACTGGACAGCCACTAGTCTGAAATGGTATAGGGTCTCCTGCTTGAGCAGGGGGCAGGACTAGAAGACCTCCAAGGTCCCTTCAAGCTCTATTCTGATTCATAACTAAGAAGGAACGGGAACATTAGGAATTCTTCTAACAGTATAAGTCTTTGCAGATACCCATATCTTAATGCATATTTTAGGTCAACCTTGGAGCTCACAGCTGCTAACTGAACTCAATGATTTTGTCCTTGAGAAGATAGTACAGCTATTGGGGGGGGGGGGGAGAACCCCAAATAAATTACTCTTTATCCCAGTTTTCAGACTTCACCCAACACTGCTCCAAGCAAAGAAACTTATGCTGTTGGTTGAGCTCTGAGCTTGGCGATTTGGTTGCAAACATTCTGTCGCCATTCGAGGAGACATCATTGTCTGCGTGTTTTGAATTGTTTGAACAATTTAATTGAATCTGAATTGTTTGAACAATTCCCTGTTGAATTTGAATTGTTTGAACAATCCAAAATGCACTGACAATATCTCCTCGAATGGTGACGAAATGTTTGCAAATGTTTGCAGAAAATACGACTTCAGCAACAGAGTGGTCAATGCCTGGAGCTCACTACCTGACTCTGTTGTCACATCCTCAAACCCCTAAAACTTTAACCTTAAACTGTCTACCGTGGATCTCACTCCATTCCTAAGAGGTCTGTAAGGGGGTGTGCGTAAGCGCACCAGTGTGCCTACCATCCCTGTCCTACTGTTCCCATTTATCCATTTATTCATACTCATTTATTATGTATATACTTCGACCAGTTTATACTTATATGTTTATATGTTATGTTCATACTTATACTTGCTTTCTCATACATGCTTGACAAACAAATAAATTGCCAAGCTTGGAGCTCAAACCAACAGCCTAACTACCAACCTGGGCTACTAATACTTAAACACATTTCAAAGAAATTTATTCTGGATCTTCCAAACTATATTTTGGACAACCGTGTGAACACTATCATTGGGACCGATAGCCATCTTCATGTTGTGAGAATTGTGATTTCTCAGTAGAATCTGGTATGGTTGATCACAAACTGTGGATAATTTTAAGGGGAAGAGTCTACTTCAGAAAGCTGTGATGTTTTAAAATTTTTGTTGACTTCCATTAATCTAGAAGGGTGCTGATCATCATCACTGATCATCTACAACTGGCAGCAAAACTAAAGATTATTTCCAATTTTTGGAACTTCTTTTCAAGGGAAGACCAAGCTAAATCCATTTTTGTTATTCTTTTTCCCATTTTAATCTTTTTATTGAAAAGAAATCAGACAAGTTTTGGCAGTTTAACCTGACTTTTTTTTTTAAAAAAAAAAGTCTGAAACACATTTTAATCAGTGTTTATTTATTTTTGGTACTGTCCTATTCTAAATAGATTTTGTATGTATGTATATAAAATATAAAACCTATTTGACTTGTTATTTTATTACTGTGGGCTTCCTGAGCACTGCATTTGATGGAAAAAGAACATAGATTTAATATTCATAAATAAAATCAAGGAGGCATTGAGAACCCGAGGATGATTCTCAAAGTCTATTTTCCTATTCAGAGTTGTCTCCAAAAGAGCAGCTGCTTCCTTAAACAAATCACCAACATCAGGTCAGCAATGGGTAATATTGAAAAAGCAAAGTTGGGAGTGAGACAAAACAGGCAGCGATACTCTACTCCATAACCTCAATTTCATGCCTCCAGAAGTCCTGGACATCACCTTCCATCATTCACAGGCAATTTCAGCGATGCCACTTGAGAATTCTATGAGTTCAACACATCTTGGAACCAAGTTGAGGAAAAATGTGTTCTAGAATGAGATCATACTTCATGAGACACCAAGACCCCCATGCCTCTGGTTTCCTTGGGGACATCAAATTTCAGTCAAAAACTGATATTTAAATCAGGATTTGATATATTCTCCCTAAGATGCTTAAGCCAAACAAAAGGCAGCACAAGAGTGTTTCAGATGAAATAAATAAAAGGATTGTCCACCCACAGTACCGTTTCACAGTCACAATCCAATTTCACAGTCCATACAGAACCTGACAGCTTGTGAACATGTGAATTTCCCCCCTCAAATTGGCACACCGATCTTTCTTCTTTATAGCCAAGAGGTTACACGCATTAGCATTAACATCTGGAACAAGGATAGACTTATTATTTATTTATTTTAAATATTTTTAGTTGTCCATCTACCTAGAAGGATTGGGGGTGACATGATAACAGTCTTCCAATATCTAAGGAGTTGCCATAAAGAAGAGGGAGTCAAGCTATTCTCCAAAGCACCAGAAGGCAGGACAAGAAGCAATGAATGGAAACTAATCAAGGAGAGAAGCAACCTAGAACTAAGTAAGGAGAATTTTCCTGAAAGTGAAAACAATTAACCAGTGGAACAGCTTGCTTCCAGACGTTATGGATGCTCCAACACTGGAAGTTTTTAAGAAGAGATTGGACAACCGTTTGTCTGAAGTGGTATAGGGTTTCCTGCTTGAGCAAGGATTTGGTCCCTTCCAACTCTGTTTAGTTTAGTTTAGTTTTAGTTTAGTTTACTTTACTTTATTATCATTGCACCTCATGCAACAAAATCAAACACCATCTTCAGTGCACATCATGACCATGAAAATAAACACAAACACACATCCTTCACCCTCCACACATTGAACCGAAAATCCCCAACACCGCACCAACACTGCACTATACAGCAGAATTCAAAAGAGCTACTGCCCTGGGATAGAAGCTGTTTTTCAGCCTATTTGTCTGTTTTTATTATTCTGTACCGTCTGCCAGATGGTAATAGTTCAAAAAAAGGACTACCAGGATGAGATAGATCTTTGAGAATGTTTTAAACTGTTATTCTGTTAGCCATGTTCATGGAAATTATAATTTAAAATGCAAGAAAAACACAAAAAGCAATTAAAAGGTATACATACTAAAATATAAATAAGTGGCCATGAATAATGGAATTGTACCATTCTGACATTTCAAAAGTCAAAATGTCAAGGGTTTTCAGGATTAAGTCATGAATTGATTCCATAAAGTAGTGGTGTGTATTTTCCGTTCCATGCAGAAGCCGGAAGAAAGGTGGGATGGTTTAAGGAACAGCAGGGAGATACTGCTGCACTTGTGTGAGATCTAAAACCTTTCCTCTAAATTATCCTTCGAAGTGTACACATATTTAAATTACAACTTCTGAAATAAGATAACCACATTTGACACACCCAGAGGTCTATTTCCTATTTTTTTAAAAAGTTCAGATTCTACACCTACATAATCCCACCAAATTCAAAAAAAAACTCAAGGTAAAGATTAAGACATTAATGAACAATCCCATCAAAGGAGCAACTGGAAGGAACTAGAAGAGCTTCAAGGTCCCTTTTGACTTTGTTATTCTGTTAAGTTAGGTGCACAAATGTTACAGAACTGAAGACCTCCATTTCATCAGTTCTTTTTTTCTCTCCAGTTTCCAAGTTCTCCTTTTCACATTCCCTCACACAGTTCCTTATCTTCTTGTCCTTCATCTTCAGCCCAAATTCCAGCTGCCTCCACCTTATCTCACTCATTTCCAATTATTTTTCTTTACTCAAAACCTCTACCAAGGCCATCATGAAGCAGATGTAATCTTTAAAGAACTCCCTTATTTTAATTCCCCAATGGTCTGCCGACATGCATCATCCCCTTTCAGAAAATCACAACTTTTCATCTTGGACGACTCAAGATTTTGTTTTTTGTCTCTTCAGAGGGCCAAAATAATCAAACTGACCATCTTGAGATCTTTAGATGGGATGTTCAAACCTTCTGCATGTCTCCAACAGTTGTCAGATTTTAAAGCTTGTTGCTCTCCAAAGCTGGATGTTTGTTTCTATACAAATACAGCTACATCATCTCTTTTCTTCCAAGTGCAATCATTTCCACCCAGTGCAACCTTGAACATGGGCTACACCAATTTGTCAGCAGCTCCAAGTCCTTCTCCCCAAATATCCTAAACGTATTTTTCCAATATTCTCTATTCTCTTATCATTCCTTGAAACCTGAATCAAGTTTCTTAGAATTTCTGGCTTTTCCCCCTCATTACTAGCTCGATGCTGCAAATTTCAGTTGTGCTCCCCTGTCCATAGAAGGTCACCCCTTCCTCCATTTTGCAAATTCAAAATGTAACCTCCCAGTATTTTATATTTATCACGCCAAAGCCTTACACCCTTGTAGATGAATTCTCCTGATCAGAAGCGTGCTAACCACACCACTTATACCATTTGACACACAACATTCACACCCATCCCAGGACTCCTTAATTTTGGGAGTGACTTCCCCCTGACAACACCCTCTTTCATTTGTGGCCATCAGAGGCAATCCTCAAGTTATTCCCATCTCCCCAAAAAGTCACCCCAACTCTGCAGAAGTGCCCTGACCCGCCCAATTTTTCTTGACTTCCTTTAAACACAACTGTTTCCCAATGAAACATCACCCCGACCCTCAATATTTAAACTCTGGCTTGCCCTGGAAAAAGTCACACGCCAAGCATCCCCGAACCCTCAAAATTTATTTATCAAATATCCCCCAAATCTTTGCAAACTCCAAGAATCCCAGCTGTTTTGCAACACCTGCCCTCTAAGCAACCCTTGCACCCCCAAACCTAAGGGCCACCACTCTTGTTGCAAGTCTAGCCCCCCCTGCACCCCAAACCTTCGCAGCGTGCCCCAACTCAGGCCAATCCCTCATCAGCTTCCTGACCCCCCAGAAAGGCCTCAGTGCTCCCATCTTCAGCTCTGCACCCCCAAATCCTCCTTCCTCCCAAATTTGACCCCCTCCATCCCCATCGTCCACACCTGCCCATCCTTGCTGAGCCCCCTCAAAGTCCCTCCAGAAGTTTTAGAGACCCTCCCTAAGTCCCCCCCTCGGCCATACCTTCCCACCTGCCCACCCATGATCCCGCCTCAGGTTCCGCCCCCCGCAAACTCTGACCCATTCATCCGCCCTGCCCCTCGGACCCCTCGCATTGCACCCCAGCGAAGTCCCAACTCCTCCATCCTCGCCTCTCCGGCCCGTCCATCTCCCACACACGCCCCCACATCCCTCCCCAGGAACTCTCACCTGCCGCCCAGCAAGTCCCACCTGTCCCCCCACCCCAAAAGCCCCTGCCCTGGCTCCCCACTTCCTGCACCCCGACAGTCTCCCCCAAACCCCCTCCCGCAAGCCCCGCCCCCCACGGGGTGCCCTCTTCTCTTCGGAGGGGGAGGGAGGAGGAGGGGGAGAGGGAGCCGACTTTCTCCTCCCCCAACACTCTCTCATATACACACTCACCTCCGCCATAGCCGAGAGTGAGAACGGCGTCGGGGGGGAGGCAGAAGAGCCCCGGATGTGGAGGCGCGCGCTGATTGGCTGCCACGCACGGGAGCCGAGCGGGAGGGGAGGTCCGCGCGAGAGATGGGGGGAAAGAGACTGCGAGGCGGAGGGGGTCGTCGATGGGTGGGGGGGCGACCCGAGGCGCGCGGAGAGAGCTCTGAGGTAAAATGTGGGGCGGAGGGGCGTGGGAAGCTGAGGTGAGTAAGGGCCGCCGAGAGGAAGGGGACAGGTGAGGCAGGTGAGGGGCTCGGAGCCCAGCGGGAACCTGGAGGGAGCGGGGAGCGAGCGCTGGGCGCCCCGCTGGGAGGGAGAGAAACGCGGGCGAGGGGAGAAGCTGAGGTAAAAAAAGGGTGGGGGGAGGTGAAGGGAATTGGGGAGAGGACGAGGGAGGGGGACAGTGACGCTAAAGGGGAGAGCTAGGGGGACTTCTTGGGGAAGGAAAGGGGGCAGAGGGCTGAGGCGAAGGGGAGAGCAAGAAAGTGAACCTCGGGCGGGTGGAAAAGGTAAGAACTGGGGTAAACCGGTTAAAGAGTTAATATGACATAGAGAGTTGGAAGGGACCTTAGAGGTCATCTAGTCCAACCTCCTGCTCAAGCAGAAAACCTTCAAACCATTTCAGATACTCCTCCACTTACAACGGTCCATTTAGCGACCGTTCAAAAGTGACGTAGGACCGTTTTTTCACACGCGATCAAAAATACGGACCCTCGGCAAACTGACTCGTATTTATGACGGTCGCCGATGTCCTGGGGTCACGTGATCCCCTTTTTGCAACCGTCTGACCAGAAGAGCGATCGGGGAAACTAGATTCACTTAACAGCTGTCTTGCTGACTTAACACCTGCAGTGATTCACTTAACGAATGTGCCAAGAAGGGTCATAAAATGGGGTAAAACTCGCTTAACCAATGTCTCACTTAGCAACAGGAATATGTGATCAGTTGTGGTCGTAAGTCAAGGACTACCTGTAAATGGCTGTCCAATCTCTTCTTGACAAACCTCCAATGATGGAGCATTCACAGTGTCTGGAGGCAAGTCGTTCCACTGGTTAATTGTTCTATCTGTCAGAAAATGTCTCCCTAGTTCTAGATTGGCCCTCTCCTTTCCATCCATTGCTTCTTGTTCCTGCCTTCTGGTGCTTTGGAGAATAGCTGGACTCCCTCTTCTTTGGGGCAGCACCTCAAATATTGGAAGACTGCTGTCATGTCACCCCTAGCCCTTCTTTTCATTAAACTAGACATACTCAATTCCTGCAACCATTCTTGATATTTTTTAGCCTCCGATCCCCTAATCATTTCAATCATTTGCTCTTCTCTGCACTCTTTCCAGAGTCTCAACATATTTTTCATATTGTGGCAACCAAAACTGAATGCAGTTCAGAGTGTCAAAAGGAGACACGGGAGGGCATCCTGGAGCAGGGATAGGTAGTCTACGAGAGTATCGAGAGTATCGTTCTCAGGGGAGCTAAAGGAGGAACGGGACTGGGGAGAAATGTGGGGTGTTAATATTAGGTGATATTGGAGGGGGGGAGGCTGGAAAGATCTGACCATCCTTATCTCCTGGTGACTTTGAGGTATGTAGCTGTTCTTTTTACAAGGTTGCTGTTGCTGGGGTAAAGAGAGAGAGGTCCCCTAAGCTGCCTTGGATGGTATAAGCAAAGCCAAAATATATACTTTTAGTAAATAATATAAATTCAGGTTATATGAAAAGATGGAGTAGGAAACAAATAAGGCTGGGACTGAATACAAAGTACAAAAATTTTAGGGGAAGTTGTGGGAGGACTGGGGGAAAAAAATGAAGTAAATTAAAGGTAACACAAGGGGACAAATTGAAAGAGGTTACGGTCTGGGAAGGAGTCAGAGGGAAGAAACTGGGAGAATGAAGGCTGGATATATGCCCAGAGTTGAGATAAAATGGAAAGAGATGGCAAATTTAAGGAAAACTTGGATGGGAATGTAGTTAGATTTAAAAATTATTTATATCCTGGCCTTATTATTTTTACAAATAACTTAAAGTGGCAAACACACACATCATACCTTTCTCCTATTTTCTCCACACCAATCCTGTGCAGTGGGTTGGGCTGATTGAGAGCGAGTGACCTATTATCACCCACCGAACTTTCATGCCTAAAGTGGGACTAGAACTCACGGTCTCTTGGTGAATGGCCCAAAGACACCCAGCTGGCTTTCATGGCTAAGACAGAACTGGAACTTATAGTCTTCTGCTTTCTAGCCTAATACCTTAACCATTATACCAAACTGACCCTTTTTTCCTTAATAGTCATCCTAACCTTGGATTAACTCAAGACTGTTGTGGTGCAATGCCCAAAGTAGTAAACCAGGCAGGACTCGAATTCACAGTCTCCTGGTTTCCAGCCTGGTGCCTTTACCGCTAGACCAAACTAGCTTAGTACAGGTAGACAGTTAGTCCACATATTGCAAGGTCCCTAATTTTGCTTCAGCTTTTTATGTCAACTGCTCCATCTTAAACCAGAGTTTTTCAAACTTAGGTATTTTAAGATGTGTGGAGTTGAACTTCACATATCTTGAGTTCACAAGTTTGGAAAACACTGGCTTATTCCAGAAAGTGGCCAATTTTCCTGGACATCACTTTTGATTTAATGATTTAATTTTTAATACTGCAACGTTCCAAATACACTCCCAGCAGTTTATACTTAAACTAAAATACCACCAATCAATTGTTTAAAAAGTTAAAGAATAAGTTAATCAACAAGAGCCACCTGTGCCCAATCCCAATAATAACAGTCACATATCACATCTCATCAGGGCAGGTGATAACTGAATGTCTAGTGGGAGTCTGCTTCAAATGGAAGGGTCTTCAAAAGTGAAAATGCAACCCTCCCCAATTCCTTAAATGGGTACCTTAAGAATCCCTTCCCATTAGGAGTTTATAGGACAGATTACTTCTACTTGAAAGAGATACCTGGGGGAGGTGCTATATGTTAAAATCAGTATTTTGAATTTTACCCAGAAACTTACTGGTAGCCTATTACCTGCAAATCTGTTTTATAGTGTTATAACAGCTCTCAAGAGGAGACAGGGATCTGTATTTTGTACGAATTGCAGTTTCAAAGTAGCTTTCAAAGTAGCCCCATATAATGCACATTGCAATGTAATCCAGTTTTAATGCATAAAGATATGAATTATTGTGAATACCCAGTGGAGGAAATAATGGCTATGAGGATTAAATTAAAAAAATAGTCAAAATGTAGGCCACTTAAGAGAAATAATGCTAAAGGACAAAATGAGGAATGAACTCAAGTGTTGGGTGTGATGCCATCATAAAAAGTAAGTGGAATAGAACATGGGAATAAAAGCAGAATTTTAACAGAATAAAGAACATCACTGGGCAACATTAAAGTATGTTGAGTGTGCAAAATGTGATGCAGTTCACATCAAAGTTGAATGTAGGAAAATTAGTATGTATGATACATGAAAGTAGTCAAAATGGGCTAGGGGTTAAAAGAATGTAGTGAAAGAACAGGAACAAGACGTGAATAGTGGAATAAAGAGTTAAAGAATTATAAAAATTAACAGGAAAGAGATGAGGACAAAGCTAATGTAAAGGATGGATATCAGGACATCATGTTTCCAGGTATCTGTAGGCTTTTTGAATCCAGAATCTCATAGAGCCAGGCTGCTTAGTTTTTCTGTGATTAAATTTGTCATCTTTAGTCAATGAGATATTATTTCGGTTCATCCATGGTTTGATTTGATTATGAATCCACTTCTTATATTTTATTTAATGCACAGATAAACTGTACAATGCAATATGTAAAATCAGTTGCTGTATTGTTCTGAAAAGAAGCAAGCAATGAGGCAAAAGTTAAGGTTCTAGGATATTAAAAAATTGGATATACAGAAATAGTGATAGAAGGATCTGAATGGGAAAGTTTCATTGTCCACACACAATTCAGCAAAATAAGGTGTAAAATAATTGAATAAATAATTCCATAATTTACTTTGGATCAGGGATAGATAGACTTTAGGCTTATAGAACCTAATCATTAATAGAGAAAATTCTGAAGTTCTTCCACAAAGGGGCAAAATACTAATGTAGTTATAATGGTTCATCTGAGGAATTAGTTTTAAATATAGGCTTGGGGTTCACACACAACTTTTTAAACACAATTTTCTTGATTTCAGCACCTAGATTCAATAAGAAAAAGACAGTTTTGGTCATTGTTATTAGTTGAAATTAATTTTCAACAAGTCACATGTTGAGATGGGCAGTCCTATAAATTGAAAGAATCACCCAGCTTCTGCTTGTCTTTGGTCTAAAGTTTGCTGTGTTGACTACATTGAGTGTATAAGGTCATATCTGCCCGAAGCATACTTTCTGGTATATGTCCTGTTCCCAAAACTGTCCATATGTGGTCCCCAGACTTTTACAATTTGTAGAACTGTCACAGTGGATGGAACCAAACATTTTGGCTCATATCTTTTTGTATTTTACCAATTTGGGAAAGTTAAGGGGCAAAATTGGTTTTCTAAGCTTTATAGAGACTAAAAGCACTTTTTCCATCCTTTAAATCCTTCTCTGCACTTCTTCCAAGTTGATTGTTATGCATTCCACTGTGGAGAGAATAGTTCTAGTTACGTTGCATCAAGTCTAGGGTAGTCTTCAAAAGTTGCACCCTTGAACCTAAACTAAGAATTAATGTTATTCAGGACTGAAGGAATGGCACTTGTAAGTGGCCCAGAGATATTCAATTGTCTACTGTTTGAAGCTAATAGAAACACAATGTTCTATATTTCTTCTACTTGACCTTGGAAAATTTCAAATTTGATTCTAAACATAAATGTAAACCAACATATCAATGTAAACATGGCATTTTGCAATTGGCTTATAAATAGAACCGTTAAGTTTATATGATGCATATATTAATCAGCTATTAGATAAAAAAAAAGATATTATGGAGGCAGTATTCCTAAAAGCACTAATATCAGAGGTGGTATTCTGTAGGTTCTGACCAGTTCAGGAGAACTGGTAGCGGAAATTTTGAATAGTTCAGAGAACCGGCAAATACCACCTCTGACTGGAGATTTTACAGTATCCTTCCCCTGCCACACCCACCAAGCCACGCCCACAGAACCAGTAGTAAAAAGAATTGAATCCCACCACTGACTAATATGTTTAGTAAAAGACAGGAAATTGTGTTAATGGAAATTTCAAATATTTAAAAACATATCTGGTGTAACAGAACGCAAATGTTTTTGCTTTGTTCAAGTTTAAGAAAGAATACAGTTTTAAATTCTGGGGGTTGTAGGTTCTGTTTGTTTTAGTGCAGTATGAAAGATTTGAATTTTAATGTCCAATGGATGCCTTTGTAATAGAGTCTTGGCCTAATATGTTTTTTCTTGCTTGCTTATCTTACTTTACTTGTAAAAATTAATTGCCCATATATAATAGTTGGAGGATTTGTTATGTCCTTATCAAGTGGAAAAAATGATAATTTGTGCATATTCTACATTTCAAGATAAGGTATTGAAACACGTATCACAGCCAGAATCTGATTGGCTTAAGCAAGGATTTCTGTGATCTATGATATTAGTTGATTCCAAAGAACCAGCAATGTTTCTGGTAGATGGAATTGTGCTGGAAATCAAGCTGAGCAGAATCTGTTTGAGTTAAGTTCATCAGGCAGAAGTAGCCAAGGGACTAACTAGAGATCCACTGATGATGTATGTGATATGCAGTTTACAGTTCTGAGAGATGCAAAATCCTTTAATTCGTTTCCCAAATAATACAGAAGCAAGGAAAACAACATCTACGTAACTCAAATTATTCTTCCTCGCACTCTTGTTGGACGACTAATTTCAATAATGCGAGGAGAAGGATCGTATTTGAGAGCAGCCTTGGAAACTTTGTATGGATCATGCGCTTCAAAAATATAGACCCGAGGTCTGGAGAGTTGTTCTAATTTTTCTTCTGTAGGAACAGGATGGCGTTTTTTATGTGGCTCTGTAAGATCAAACCCAGGAGAAGCAAGTGTTAAAGGATAAACTGACCATGATCAATGTTTCTAACAAAATACAAAGATAAACTAAAATGATGTAAAGTTCCTCAAATATTAAGATTTCAAATATTCAGTAGTTTAAGAAATTGACTTTATAAGTGCGGCTTTCCTCTTATGAGGTACCTCAGATTCTAGAAAGAATTGGGTCCAAGGGTTTACCTCGTTGTCTAGCAGTTTAGCAAAGAAAGAGCAACTCAGCAGTTTTCTCCCAATTCATTATATAGATTGCAAGTCAAGAAGAGGGTTGTGTTTTTTTTTGGCATGCTTGCTCTTATGTGTGAGTTGGGGCACCAAAAGTAAGTATACCTTAATATTTAAAGTCCTTTTGTTAAACAAGTATTTAATATATAGGATGCTTTTTTTCATTGGATCTCAACATTATGAGATGAATAAATAATATCAAGGTTGCAATCAAAATTTTAGAATTTGCAGTACACTAAGGCGTATACTTAATACCAAGAAAATAGAATGAGACAGCAAATCATTATAATAGTCATATTGAATCTTCAGCAAATTGTCCCAGTACTGGTGTTTTGAAGATGCAGTCAGACATGCATCTTCCAGGATATCTTCATTCTGGTTCCTGCCCCACCCCAACAACTTGCTGCGGCATTGTTCTATGGACCTTTCCACTGCTATGGTAAAGTGTTCATTCATCCTTGGAATCAACAAAAATGTACTAATAGGAAATTTACTGTCCCTATTATGCCTTTCTCACCTCTATTTCAGGTCATTGCATTTACAAATGGGGAAAGCCCCTACATCCACTGAGAGTGGACCCTTTGGGTTTAATCACTGAACCACCTCTGGAAGACAGACCAATATTATATCAGAGCCAAGAATGAGAGAATCCTCGGCTTAAAGTCATATACTGTAAGTCGTGGATACAGTGATCAGAATGGAAGACTTTCAAAACCAAGCTGGAAAGTTATTGTTCTTTAAAAATTTTGCAGTAGGAATGTTAGAAGAATTATTTTTTATGATACTGATATTTGTTTAACCTCATCTTGGCTTTGATTAAACTATTTTATCAAGTATTTATTCAGTTAGCACTTTGCAATCAATTGCTTTCTTAACAGTTGCAATGTATATGATACAAGTGCAATAAAACAATGACAAAGAAAAGATAAGTAGTTATATTAAGTACCATTACAAATTACAGTAAAAAAAACAGCTCATCTGAGTTACCATAAGCATTCTGTGGTTAGATTTCAGAATGTTAACACTAGGGGACAAGTTTGCAAGAAGACTGTTTCACCACATAACCCTTGCAAATCATCCATGTGATCATCCACAACAGTGGGTCACAAGCAGTTTTCCTGACAAGCATGAATCAGATGAGTCCGTTATAACTGAGTAGCCAAGCTATGTGGAGCCAAGCACTTTGAATTGCACCTAGAAGAAAATAGGTTAGTTCAAGGCCTGAAGCATCAGTGTAATACACTTATGGCAATGAACACCCACCCCCCAAATAATCCATTGCCTTTTGAAATGAAATTTCTGGGTAGTATTCAAAGGCAGTGCTGTGTAGAGTGAAGTGTGGTAGTCCATGCACTTAGTGATGAAAAAATGAATTACTGTCACTTATTTTAGGAAGGACTACAGCTAGTGAGCCAAATCTATGGGCAAAAACCCCCTGCACACAGCTTCCATCTGAAGCTATATAACACTAACTGAGACTCAAGTTGCAATCTGCTCTTGGGGATTGTACCATCCAGTCAATAGGCTATTAGAGGACTTTGTTGTACAAATAAGGAACTCTGCTTGCTGACGTTCTACTTCAGTGTATTTCATCCTAACCAGACCTAGGCAGCTTTTTAGAAATGAATCAAGACATTGACAGCATCTCTTGCCCTATTTAGGGTAGTAATGTTCAATCTATATTCTGATGACATCTTACTCTGAGTCACACCCAAGATTGACTTTCCTCAGCAGTTTCATGTAAGGTGCCTTATTTCCATCAAGATCCCAACAAAGACTAATAACAAGAGCAATCAATGTTGTCTGTGTCCCATACACTGGCCTGCATCTTTTGAAAAAGACACAGATCTGATTTCTCTGAAGGTATTTCTAGAAAGCTAAACCACATCCAACAAGGTTGAATGTTTGGTCCCTTACAGGTGTTGGTTTGCTCATAGAATAACGGGGTTGGGAGGGACCTTGGAGGTCATCTAGTCCAATCCCTTGCTTGAGCAGGAGAGTCTATTCCAAATATTAACCTAGGATTGAACTCACAGCCTCCTGATTGTGAGATTACCTGGGCCATCTTCATGGCTACTATGGAATCCATAAATTAATGAGTTCTTCCTCGGAGATTGGAGTCACCCCAAAATAACTACAAAACCAGCTCAGAGACTAAGCTGAGCAACCCAGAAAGGGATCCTGCCAGGGTGGATGGAAGGTGCACCAACAGGATCACCCAGATTGCCCATGTAATATATGGGCATTTATATCTTGTCCTTTGAAGAGCAGAATCCATGCTCAGAGGTGAAGTGTCTTTAAAGACCAACATCATCATTTCTCTCTGGTCTTTAGGTCCTGAAAGACTAAAAATCAAGGAGAACAGATTTCTGGCAAGATATCATCTCTGCTTACAGATGTGGATATCCACTCACTATTAAATCATAGGTGATTGAGATTTTACTAGATATGTACTTGGTGTTCACCATTAGCATCTTAAAGTAACCCAACTGGAAATGGAGATAAACATCAGGTTTTAATCCTTCTGTAATGGTCATACTAACCTGCTATAATCCCCTTGACCCTCACAACCAGGATACACCTGCCACCCCCCTTAATTACATGATACATATTTTCCAACATTCTAAACAACTAATTATCTTGAGCACAGCAATTTGGTGCAGCCAATTCCATTTCCAAATTCTCAGAAGACTCCCAAGTACTCCTCCTAATCTCAACACCTTCAAAGGCTTACTCTTGAGCTGTTTCTCAACCGGCCTGCCTTATAGTAATGGCAACTGCTATGTCCTGCACTCTTCTGTTACTGCAACTCAGCCAGTCAGTGAAGATCTGTTAGGATCCTCTACACATAGATAAGACTAAAGTGTCAAAGAAGAGGGTTTGGTAGCAGTGATCTGTTCTAATGTGCCTACTACTTTCTTCCTCCTAGCTCTTTTGAGTAAAGAGTATGGAGTACTGAGTAACTGGATTCCTTTTTAAGGGTTTTTGGTGGAGAAGATGATGTGACTTTTCTTGAAGATATCTTCTAGCTGTATTGGACAACTTTCCACCTTCTTTTAGGGAAGGTTGTTGAGAAACTAATGGGCCTTCAGTGAGAATTGAAGAAGCTTCTTGGATGAGAAGCAAAACATCTTCAAGCCAAGAAAGTCTGGTTGCCTTTTGAAAAAATACCTTTGGGATAACCATGACCTGGATGACTGAGAATCTCCATAGACTTGAATTGGTGGCATTCTATATGCTCAACAATAGTGTCCATTTAAACTGCTTCAAAATGAAGATAGAAAGTGCTGTTCTGCAGTATTCTACTTCTCTCCAAGTGGATGATGCCAATCAGTTTTGGGGAGGAAGAAGGATTGGCCTGATTAATATTCCCAGTGGTGGGCCACAGGGCTTGTTTCTACAGAGGAATTATTGAGTCTATCATCTGCACCTCTATAACTGTCTGGTTTGGTTCTGCAACCCAACAGGACAGATACAGACTTCAGAGGATAATTAGGACCGCAGAAAAAACAATTACTACCCACCTGCCTTCAATCGAGGATCTGTATGCTGCAATGAGTCAAAACGAGGGCTGTGAAAATATTTACAGACCCCTCACATCCCGGACATAAAAACTGTTTCAACTCCTTCCCTCAAAACGACGCTATAGAGCACTGCACACCAGAACAACTAGACACAAGAACAGTTTTTTCCCAAATGCCATCACTCTGCTAAACAATTCCCTCAACCCTGTTCAACTATTACAAAGTCTGTAGTACTATTACTGTTAATCTTCTCATCACCCCTTCTCATCACCCCTCCCATCCCCTCCAACTTATGACTGTATGACTAACTTTGTGGCTTGTATCCTTACTATTTACTGTATATTGACTGTTTCCTAGTATGATTTGATTGCTGATTGTACCCTATGACTATCATTAAGTGTTGTACGTTATGATTCTTGATTCTTAACTAATGTATCTTTTCTTTAGGTATACTGAGAATATTTACACCAAGACAAATTCCTTGTGTGTCCAATCACAATTGGCCAATAAAGTATTCTATTCAGTTCCTAGTTGAAGCAAAAAGGTCTTGATGACATGTTTCAAAATCTACAGTCAGGTTTTTTTTCCAATCGGTTAATTTAAATTATAGAAAGTGGCTTACAATTGGCACAGATTTGAGATAGTGGTTTAGAATTTCCAAGAGCAATCCTTTCAGGCAATAAATGTCAAAAGTTAAAAATAATTGCAATCATGGAATTTCAGTGATCGGTTCCCCAAGATCTTACACATTCATGCTTAAAATTGCAAATGGCTTCAATATGGTTGCTTCCAAGTTGATATCCTTCTGGGATTTCAACCATTTTTAATAATGATAAAAAACATTAATATAATTTTGAGGTTCCATGAAATGTTATAAACACCCTAGTACTCCTAGGTTCCGCATAGCCTATCCTGCTGTAGAGTATCAAAAATTAAATGAATATCATTAAAATTTAGTTATAAAGTAGTTCTCCCCATTTTTATTGCATCATAATACACTATTCAAAAAAGTCAGTGGCATCTAAATCAGTTTTTCAGTATTAAAATTTCGACTAACTATTGGGAAATATGGATTTAATATTCTATGCTTTCATTGGATTATATCTGGCTTGTTAATTGGCTGGAATAAAAGTTTTAAAGTTCAGTTCCTTTTTGGAGCTAAATAATTATCTGTAGATAATTATTTGCCGCCACTAAAAGCTAAGCAGTGAGGATTTTTATTTGTTTGGAGATCTATTTCATTATAGTTTTATATTAATTATTATATTAATTTATTGAATTATAGTTAATCCTATAGTTCAATAGTGACTCATAGCCATAGTTTTAATTCTTTTACTCTCAAGAAGCTTAGTTTAAAAATAATTTAGAAAACTTTGGGGTAGCCTTTAGACTTCACATAATATTGTCACCATGACTCAATGTATCTTAACTTTTTAATACTTAATAGCTGACTTTAATTAACTTCAAAGTATTTCATGAGAATATATTTATTTCAACAATTATCTAAACTTTTGGTCTTGATGCCAAAAGTGGTTTTACTAGTTACATTATGGTATTTTGAAAGATTTATTGAAAACACTGAAAGATCTTTTGTTTGATCTTAAAATGAAATCAGTATTAACAAAAAAATTGTTTAGCATCTACAAGTAATCCTTGACTTACAACTGTAATTGAGCCCAGAATTATGTTTGTAAGTCAAGGCACCCATGTGACTAGAAGTAATTTTCTGTTCTTTTTCACAGCAATCCTTAAGTGAACAATTGATCATTAAGCAAACCCATTTGTTTGAATGTGCTTTTTTGCCAGAAACTGGAAAAAATTGCCAGAAATTGGTAAAAAAATTATCTCAAATCAAAGTCACATGACTGCGGAACATCACGACTGTTCATAAAGGTGACCCACCTGACATGTAGTCACATGACTGTGGGGGAGGCTATGCATTCATTTAGGATGGTTTGGAAAGGCTTTATGGGTTGTAAAGCACCCATTCCAGTGATGGGATTCAATTTTTTTTACTACCGGTTCTGTGGGTGTGGCTTGGTGGGCTTGGCAGAGAAAGGAGACTGTAAAATCTCCAGTCAGAGGTGGTATTTGTCGGTTCCCTGAACTACTCAAAATTTCCACTACCGGTTCTCCAGAACTGGTCAGAACCTGCTGAATACCACCACTGACCCATTCCATTGCTGTTGTAATTTAGCACAGTCATAAGACTGGTCATTCAGCAAGGATTGGATATTTCAGAGTATGTTTCATAATTCCATTGCTAAATTTGCATCTGAAATGCAAAAGACTGTCAATATGACTTCATAACAATTACTGTCTGTTTCCCTAGACTCATGTCGTCATGGCATCATCATGTGATATATCGAGACTTTTTTCCCCTTCGTGAAACCAGGTGGGGGGCGGGGCCAGCACGTGATGCATCCTGTCCATAGACCGCGAGTTTGACACTCCCACCCTAGACACTCCTATCCCTAGCTAAATGGATTTTATTAACAAGCAAGGAAAATCTGTATGAGAGGTCCTGTTTCATTACCTAAACTAGGTAACACCACCAGTGCATCAGGCTAATGAAATGTCTGCAAGAGAACCACCAAACTCAGAGAGCCCCAAGAACCCTTCATTTCAACCCTGAGCTACAAATATTTTTTTTCTCTGTTGGAAAATCTGTATATCGGGCATAACTAAGAGAAATACAGGAATCACTGACCTACCTAGAGCAATGGATTATTTTCCTGATTCTTTCTGAAAGATTTTCCAGCTCTTTTGTCATATTTATTTAAGTTGCTTAATGTGTGTGTGTGTGTGTGTGTTGAAATATGGATCAGACTAGTGATTTCTTTATATTTTTCTCCTTTTCTTTTCCTTAATCAAGAAAAATGTTTGTAGAGGAGAGGGAATTGATGTCTGTGATTTGATCATCTTCATCCAGCTTTTTCCATGGGGAAATGGGAAACCATTCCTGCACTGTATAGCTGTGGGAAGAGAATCTCAGGAGCTATAGCGAGTCATTCAGCCAATGCACAGAGGCACCTCTGTTTGTACAGCTCTTTTCTCCTGTTACTAATCTTCTAAAAATTGGAAGGAGATTTATTATTTAGCAAGCAGCATGACACAACTCCCCCTCCCCTGTAACTAAGAGCCCCCAGAGGATCTGCAACTAAACTGGTACAAAGAGAAAGTTTATCTTGTCAATAATAGGAAGAGCAGATTACTTAAGACCGCACCTGGAATCCTGCATCCAGTTTTGATCACCACATTACAAAAAAGATGTTGAAACTCTGGAAAAAGTGCAAAGAAGAGCAACTAAGATGATTAAAGACCTGGAGACTAAAACAGGAAGAACGGTTGCAGAAATTGGGTGTGTCTAGAGAAAAGAAAGACTAGGGGTGACACGATAACTGTATTCCAATATTTGAGGGACTGCCACAAAGAAGAGAAGCGGTCAATTTATTTTCCAAAGCAGGCAAGATAAGAAACAGTGGATGGGAATTAACCAAGGAGAGAAGCAACCTGGAATTAAGAAGAAACTTGCTAACAGTGAGGACAATTAATTGGTGGAACAACTTGCCTTCAGAAGTTGTGGGTGCTTCATCACTGGAGGTTTTTAAGAAGAGACTGGACGGCCACCTGTCTGAAATGGGATAGAGTCTCCTGCTTGAGCAGGGGGCAGGACTAGAAGACCCCCAAGGTCCCTTCCAGCTCTAGTCTGATTACTTACTCTCTGAAGTTGTGGGGCTGCACTTTGGTTTGGCTAGAGCAATTATCCGTGGTGTGGGAACTGCAGTTAAGGCTCCTTTTCTCACCTAAAGAGAAGAAACAAAGCTGTTCTTTTCCATTAATGAACTTAAATGTCCCCTATCACCAAATCCAAACTGGGAACAAGTACAAATTAGCATGAAGATGATGCTTGCCAATCAAATTTCACCACAGCTTCATCATCACTCTTCTGGATCAGATTAAAAACCTATGAACTACCATTACACCACAGGCTTAACCATCAAAGATCTATGAACTGTGTTCCTACCACATGATTAACCTGCCCCCCCCACCATGAAAAAAAAATTGATTCACATAACAAGGGATACAAGACAAGCATTGTAGATTTACACATTTTTCAAGACAAGGTTGTTCCCACAAATTTGAGCAGTCACAACTGACCTAATTCCAGCCTGCTGCCTCTGTTCTTGGAGACAACCTGTCATTATTAGAAAATGCTGATGTTCCCACTCACCATGAGCTCGTCCCATGCCACATTTCAAGTCATGTCACTCTATGTCTATAATTATAACTTGTGGCAGCCACTGTGTAGGTTTAGTTTGCGAAAACATCTTCCTTTTTGGTGGCCTAAATCTTCTATTGTTCAACATTGTTGGATGACCCGTGATGTTATACAGGTAGTCCTTGACTTACAACAATTCATTTAGTGACCAGTTACAGTCACAACGGCACTGAAAAAAGTGACTTATGACCATTTTTCACACAACCTTTGTAGCATCCCCATGGTCATGTGATCAAAATTCAGATGCTGGGCAATTGTTCATACTTGTGACAGTTGCTGTGTCCCGAGGTCATGTGATCCCCTTTTGCGACCTTTTGACAAGTAAAGTCAGTGGGGAAGCCATAGTCACTTAATAACCTGTTACTAACTTAACAACTGTGGCAAGAAAGGTCATAAAACGGGGCAAAGCTCACTTAACAAATGTCTCACTTAACAACAGAAATGTTGGGCTCAATTGTGATCTTAAGTCGAGCAGTACCTGTACTATTTTAAGGCAGAAAAGCTTTGCCTATTTCCATGTTTTTAAGTCATTGTTGTGACTCTTTCCCCCTTTGCATTTTTCTGCACCCTTCCCTTTACCTTTTTGGCACTTCTGAGTCCTTTCATTTAGCCATTTTCAAAGTTGGTTTCCTGTTTCTGAAGCACGTAAAGACACTGTATGGCCGTATGTTGGCTTTGATAGTTTTCAGGGTGTGTTCAAGATTTTTATTTTTTGTATGCTGGGTGAATCTTATGTATATTTGTTTATTACATTTTTATGCCGCCCATCATACTGTCAAATGACTGGATGGCTTGCAAGGGTGTTCCTTTATGTTCTCATTTGGACACCTTCTCTTGCAGTGCCTTAGCAAAATGGATTTTGCTCTTCCTTAGGGACTGGCTATTCTGTTTAAGAATGTACAAGGAATTATTGCGAAACTAGTGGAAAAATAACTACAATTCAGCTTCTGTCTTGAAAGTAACTACAATTTAAGATCTGTCTAACTTATTTTCAGGTTTGCAAATGCTGCATGGCAGCTTAGTTCTATGGGGAATATATTCTCTTGGGGTATAAGTGAACAAGAAAGAAAGGATGGAGAGAACAGAACAAAGGAGACTAACATGCTACAAAAAAACATGGAAGCAGGTATTGGGGGGGGAGAGAGGGCCCCACACATAGAACACACTTGACTGAGGGTACTAAATTATGGGGTTTACACAATGAAATAAATTGTATTAGCAAAGGATTGACTTCACACAAATTGGTAAGCTGCTAGAAAACCCTGACCTGAGTTAAAACTCAGCTACAGCAGCATAAAGAAGCCAACAAAGGATGGCGTGGCTGCACGAGATATTTATCAGGGGCGTATCAAGGACCAAAAGGATAAGATCACAATGAAAAAAATGCATTAGATTCTGTTCGAATATAGCTAGGAGATTGCAGAACTGTTCAAAATCAAAGCACTCACTTTGAAATTCAAAATGTATTGTTCCAGCCTATCCAACCAGTATAGAAAGGTGTTAAGTTTGAAATTGGTGTTTTGTACTTGACCCAACCATTTTGCACTCAGAACATTTCCACAGTGGTCCAAATGATGTCAAAACACTTCTGGTAAAGGGCTCTAAAGCCCAGTGGTTTTGAACCTAGAATATTGAACAGGATATTATAATCTTGAAAGGAATATTTGAGTTTGAAACATTTTAAATTCAAAATGTTGTGCACCATTAATTAATATACCACCCTTTGAGAGAGAGAGAGAGAGCTACATAAATGTGAGTAATAAATAAGGAAGAAATAAATGTAATTTGTCATATTAAAAATAGTTTTGTGGCATTGCTAAGCAAAGCTGCCACGGTGACTGCATTCGTACAATTAGATGAGTCTAATATGGAATTGGATCATCTGTGGTTCATTGTACTCAACTACACATAGTCCTCGAATTATTTTCAGGTTTAACATTTTTTTTTAGTTATAAAGTATTATAAAATACAAAATACAAAGTAAATAGAAAAGCAGTTGGGGAGAGGAGAAGGGAAAAGAGAAGTGAGGAAAGATAAGAAAGAAAAAGAAGCATTGACTTCTATGGCATGAGCAGTTTTGAACATGTCCCAATGCTGCATAACTTGTACTGGTTTCCAGTGGGTTTCTGAGTGCAATTCAAGGTACTGGTTGTGACCTATAAGGCTGTACATGGCACAAGGCCAGGTTATTTATAGGTTTCCTTGTCTTGAAAAGGAGATTCTTTAATCATTTCTCAAGGGCAGGAGTCCCCTTAGAGTGACAACTGTAGCATCATTGTTTAAAAAAAATTGCATGGGAAGAGTTCCCTTTGGGATTGAAAGGAAGCTTGTAGAGCTAAGAAAGCTGTAGAATATTGGCAAGATTACAGAACAATGAAAGATAGGGTATTTACACAAGGTCCTTGGCCACCTCATTGCTAATTAAATGCAATCCCAACCCCTGAGAACATTCTCTTCTCCTTGGAGGGAAAAAGCAAATCCTCTTTCTTGCTACGGATAGATAGAAAAAATACAGTAGAACCTGAGTGGCAAATATACATACATACATACATACATACATACATACATACATACATACATAAATACATACACACATACATACAAATGAACAGGACTGGAAGCAGTTTAGCAAAAGTTGTCCATACCATAAACCAGTTAAGATTATTTAACTCCGAGATATCTGTGACAGGCCGGGGTCGTGACAGGTTATTTAATCTGGGTGATGCCACCACATTCAGAGCTGTGGGTGTTACTGATGTCTCAGGAAAAAATCTAGTTTGGCATAAAAAAGGAAGAACAGAAGAAGAAAAAACAATTAAGAAGATCAAAAAGAAAAACATGTGAAATTCATTGTGCTAATCCTATTCTAATCATAGCATAATTTATTCAACTTATTGTTACTTGTTAATAGTATAACTTATTTGACTTAGTGTTACTTTACTAGTTTGACTTGTGTTACAAATCCAACCATTGTCAATTGAGACCTATGCTAATGCTTTGCTATGCTGTGCTATTCTTATTCTTATCCCATCCTATCCCATCCCATTTATTATTATATCTTAGCTTAGTCACTTTGGTATAGTGGTGATAGAAATCACTACTGAGTTCTAATCCTGACAGCTCAATGACTGAGCCAGTCCTTCTCTCGCAGTCCTAGGAAGAAGGCAGTGACCAACCAAATCCAAAAATGCTGCCAAAAACACCACATTGATTTGTCCTGGCAATCCACCAGGAGTAAAGAATGATCCGAAAGTGTGCACGCTCACACATACACACATTCAAGCAATATAGATGCCTGCTCATCTCACAGCAGCTGGGTGGTGTATAAAGTTAAAATCAGAGATAAACCATCCAAATAATAAATATCCTAGGTCACAACCAGCAAATTCCAATTTACACTAAAAACAACATGAGCTGACCAGGTTCATTTAATCTCCTAACCCGAATGTCTGGGGAAGAGCAAGGTCATTCATGCCTTATGAAAACAAGCAGGGCTTTATGTTGTTAAAGCAGCCAATTGTTATTTAATAAGAAGTCACGATGAAATCAACCATGGTTTAGGAAGGGCAGAGTTTCAGTCCCGTCACCCCAGTTTTCAGCCTCCGGGGAATATGGTGATGTCAACTATGTTCCTATGCCTGATTTTTTAAAACCTGCTTTTATTTTTATTTTAATTAAACATTATAATTTGGAAAGACTTTGAAATAAAATAAGAAGGTTATGTAAACCATGTGGCCAAGTCTGAATATCCCACTGGGAATAAGATGGACAATTATAGGTAGGCCTCATGGGAATTTTTTTAGTAACCTGTAAATTATCCAGCTGATCTGCAGATCATACAGGAAGGATATGAATACCAGAACTGGGCTGCAAATCTCTACGCAGCTGCTAGATGACAGGGTTGATGTTTGTATATCTCTCTGCCATCAACTCATCATCTATAGTTTTACAGATTGGTTATATTTTGTTTTATGCATTTATTTATTTTTTATCCCACCTTTATTGTTTTTACAAATAAGTCAAGGCAGCAAATACACACAATACTCCCTTCTCCTATTTTCTTCACAACAACTCTGTGAGGTGGGATGGGCTGAGAGGTGAGGAACTGGCCCAAAGTCACTCAGTTTACTTTCGTGCCTAAAGTGGGACTAGAACTTACCATCTCCTGGTGATTGGCCCAAAGTCATTGAGTCCGCACTCATTCCTAAGGGAGGACTAGAAATCAAAGCCTCCTGAATTGTAGTCCAGCATTTGTATCTCTGCACCAAACTGGCTCTATGAATCCAGTCAACTCCATTTTGTTCAGGGAGATCTGGTTAACTAAACCATGACCATTAAAAGTGTTGGAATAAAATTGAACAGCTTCTTTTTCCCAAACTGCACATGACCAAATTAATTTTCTCTTTTTCCACCAAGTCAATGCTTGGCAGAGCCTTCAGATTAGCTCACTTTCCCCCCCACCTGTTATATTTGTAGCTTGGATGGACCATCTTGAATTCAGACAACTCTTCCTGCCTGGAAGTCATAACTGCAAAAGAGAGTCAGGAGGGGAAGTGAGAAACAGTGCAGGTTAGACTAGCATTCCCAGAATGTGATGCCCTTCATTTATATTCACTGGAGTCATTCCTACTAAAACATATTTGTGATTTCAATTCATTTTAAAAAAAAATTCTGAATGTTTCAATGTATTTCTTTCTAGTACTTCTGACATTTTTTTCATGACCATCACTTATGATATAATGATCCTTCTTTGTTGTGGCAATTTCATTGTTTATTATTACAATATATGATTTATCATTTTGGCAGCTGGTGAAGTTATATATCATATCAATTTAGCTTGAAGTAAATTTAATTGGCTTTTTCTGTAACTCTTTTCATTAATCCACTGTGATTATCTCTTTGAAATTTTCCTTCCCTTTGATTGCATTTTTTTTATTTGCTCTGTCTTTATATTTCAGTAAAGATTTTATAGATACAGCCTAATAAATGAACTCAGTTTTGTATGTATCTAGATTCACCTTTGGCAAGAGTAATGTTGAGGTATTCCCCGTTAGGAGAATGAGTGTACTCAGGGAAACATAGTGAGAGTGATGTTGAATAACACACGACCAGCATACAGACACACTGAATAGTAAAATGTAGGTTTTACTTCCAGTAAACAGGTAAACAAAGTCCAACAAACAGTCCAAATCATACACGGTTAAAGCGGTTAGTATCAGTCCAGGGGTAATCCAAAAATGAAGTCAAGTATCATAAACAGAGTTCAGTAAACTGAGTTTGCTAACAGTTGCAAAAACTCACAGCAATCCAAGTAGAATGACGATCAGGCAATACGGTAATATTGCAAAACAGGAAATGCAAGGAGAAAGAAACCAGGTTTCTGGCTCCATCTTATGGCTGTTGAAGGAACCTTAGCCAATCACACTAACAGCATTCTCTTAAAGATACAGTATTAAATGACTATCCTGGTTTATATATTTCCAACCCAACTGTTAGATGACTATCATTCCTAACATTCTCCCCTTTGGGTAGGACAATATATAAAACCTTCCAGTTAAGTCCATATTCATCATAGCAAGCCTTATGTTTAACAGTGCCTTGGGCTTTCGTAAAATGATCTGCAATGTTATTCTCTACATGCAGTACTCCAGTGTAATCACTTTGAACACATTGTCTCACATTTAGATATCTTAGATCAGTGTGTTTTGATCTTGTCTTTACAGTGAGATTGGAAGCCATCTGAATTGCTGATTGATTTTCTTCATACACAACAATAGGTTCCTTTACATTAATTCCCATATCAATCAATAGTTGTTTATAACATACTAAATCCATACATAATAGAGACAAACATGAGAATTCAGCCTCCATTATTGATAAACTTAGATGTTTTTGTCGAATAGACCGCCATCCAATCAACACCTTTCCTAATAACACTACAGTACCTGACGTTGATTTACATGTAGGTAAGTCTGTAGCGAAACTTGCATCGGCATATGCAGTTAAACTTAGTTCATCCTTAGGCTCCAAATATAATGCATAATGCATTGTTTGTTTAAGATACCTCAACACACGCTTAGCAGCTTGCCAGTGCCTTTCAGTAGGCTCAGCATTAAACCTGGCTAATTGGTTAACACAATATGCTATATCTGGCCTTGACCAATTCCTAAGATAAGATAAGCTACCAATTAAAGATTGATAAATATCTTTATCAAAAACAGGACTCTGTACATCACTGTGGCTAAACTCATGGCTCATTGGTGTTTTAGCCGGTTTACAAAGTTCCATTTTAAAATTATTTAGTAATTGGTTAATTTTATCTGCCTGTGAGATTTTATATCCTCCCCTAGTTTTATCTTTTAAACCAAGATACTGTTTAATCTCTCCTAAATGTTTTAAATTTCTTTTCTAACAGTGAAATAATCTCAGTAGCTTCTTGCTCAGTCTTTGTGATTAATGCTATGTCATCAGTGAACAATAGCAACAATAAAACTACACCATCACTTTCTTTTTTGAACAAACATGGATCAGCCATGCCAGCTACAAAACCTATCTTTGTTAATTCCTTCACTATGCATTGGTTCCATTCATAGCCTGATTGCTTCAAGCCATAAAGACTCCTTTTTAATCTCCAGCAATCAGTTTTATTATCCATTTTTATACCCAAAGGCTTCTTTAAATATATAGTATGTTGTAATGGTGCAGGAAGATATGCCAGCTCCACATCTAAATGGTTTATTTTGTATTTATTTTTAGCTGCCCACACTAATGCTGCTCGTAATGTGGTAGCCTTCAGATTAGGTGCAAACAACTCATCATAGTCGTTGGCTGACTGATCGAACCCTTGTGCTACTAATCTGGCTTTATGGATAACAGTCCCATCTACACCTGTCTTAATTTTATAAATCCACTTACTCCCTATGGCATGCTTACCTGGTGGTGACCTGGCATTTTCATATACCTCCAAACTTTGTAAAGATTTCAGTTCCTTACCCATTGCTTCCTGCCAAGCAGCCTGATCCTTAGCAGGATACAGTTTTAGTTCATTATAATTATTAGGAACTGTATTTACTTGGCATACAAAACTAGCCTGATATCTATCTCGTGGTTGTGTTACATGGGTTGAACGTCTAGGCAACTCAGGGCTTACTGGTGGACTCTCCTGTTCCACCTGCTCCTGTTCTTCTATCTCCTCCTGTGCCTGTTCTTCCTCTTTAATGGTTATTGATGGTTTAACTATCTCATCATTAGGGACTACTTGGGTGTCAATAATAACATCATTGTTGGATTCCTGTTCTAGTTTATGCCACCCAACATGCTCAAGAAATTTAGCACTAGCGCTACAGTAAATATTAGCTGTGCCTCGATCCCAAAATCTAAACGACCGATGGTTGGCCTCGTAACCTACGAAAAATAATTTCCTAGCTCTATGTTGCCCTTTCAGTCTTACTTGTGAGGGAATATTGCACCCATGCTGGAGCTCCAAATGTGTGTAGATAACTTACATTTGGTTTTCTGCCATGCCAACAAGTGAATGGCAATTCACAGTTGTTGTGTTCACCACATTGTTTAAAACATGGTTGCTACACATTATGGCCTCACCCCACAGTGTTTCAGGCAAATCTGAATCAGATAACATAGTGCGAGCCATGGCTTGTAACGTTTGCTCTCTTTGTTCTATAAATGAGTTATGTTGTGGTCTGTAAGGTGCAGAACGTTTATGCTCGATACCAGCCAATTTTAACATAGTTTGGAATCTATTGTTAATAAACTCAGTCCCGTTATCTGTAACTAAACCTTATGATTCATTTTTCTCTCTGCAAACCTTAGCCAATTAAAGAAATGTTGGAATATTTCTGTTTTGTTTTTCATTAAATAACAGAAACCGTACCGTGAGTAATGATCCATTATACTCAAAACATAGCAGGCACCTCCCAAACTGGGTTTCTTAGGACCAATTATGTCAGCAAACACAACCTCTAAAGGTTCTTTGGTCTTAAACTCATGCAGTCTGTTTGCTGGAGTAACCTTGCTTTTCTCCTGGTTACAGGCATTAAGTACTTCATATAAATTTAATACACAAATAAGTATATAAATAATTTTACCATCTTTTTCAAGGTCTCTCCTTTTTTATGATCACTTTTTATATGTTATCATTCTTCATCTTTCTAAGTATTTGCTGATACATTAACTATGATAGATTCCTTCTTTCATGGGTTCTTGTTGTGTTGTTTATCTGTTTCTTAAATCCAAAAGTGTCATGTTGGCATATCTCATTAAATCTTTCTTACTTAGAGAAGTAAGAAAGTAGATATATTTAGAATAACAAGCTTTTGGCAGCCATGCTGGCTGGGGAATTCTGGGAGTTGAAGTCCACACAATTTAGAGTTGCTAACGCTGAGAAACATTGTCCTAGTGAAACCTAATGCTTAGTAGGTGTGGTGGACTTGAGTTCCTGTAATTATGGGAAATTATATCTACGTTGGGTTGAGGAAAAGGAGCAATATTATTGTGGCCTCTTAAAAATAAATGAGATTGCTGGATAAATGGCCAATGATATATCACGATGCCATGAAGTCACTAAAAAGAGCCAGGGCAAAACTTTCAGTACTCATTGTGTCCTTCATAAAGGATTAAAAATGTTGGCCCACCGGTATTTTAAGAGCTGTCAGAAGGATGCATTGGATCATGTGCAGATCACAATCCAGGCACCTTTGCTCAGGAACATAAATTCTGACTAACTTGCCTGGAATTGTGTATCTCGGCTGCTCTTTGGGTATTTTATCTACCCAGTATACAGAAGGTCTGCAGGGAGAAAAAAAAGAGAAACCAAATTAATCTAAATTAATCCTCAGAATTTCTGTCTTCTTCTGACTCCTAATATATTGGCAGTCCCAAGGATTATTTGTCTCTTTTGTCCTCATCAGAGGATATTACAAGAAAAGCCCTGAAAATACTAAATACTAAAAGGAGATATATTTATCTGTTGCCTTGAGAAGGCCTGAGCTGCAACCGTGACTCAATATGTAGCTTGCTAAATTTCATAGTAGTATAAAGCAACCCCTTTATAGATGAGGCGTCCATGGTGTTCTCTGAGCTTGGTTGTTTTCTTGCAGACATTTCGTTACCCAAATTAGGTAACATTCATTGGTGCACTGATGATGTTACCTAGTTTGGGTAAGGAAACTGCAAGAAAACAACCAAGCTCAGAGAACACCAAGGATCCCTCATTTCAACCCCAAGCTACAAACATTCTCCTTTATTGGTACTTTTATAGATGCATGGTTGATTCAGACAGATTTCATCCTGGTCAATTTTCAAAATTAAGAAAAATCCCAATCCTTAATGCTGCCAGCTGGTACCAGCAAATTTCATAACTATAGCAAAAAGGAGACTTATTTACAGGAAGTGCTTTATGAGGAAAGGCAATTAAACCTGAATGATCTGCTTTCCCCTTGTGGTCAGGAGATACCATTGCATTTGGATCTCCAACGCCTCAGTTTTGCTCAGATCGAGATACAGATACAGATTAACAGAGTGGAAGGGCCTTGTAGGTCATCTAATCCAACCCCCTGCCCAGGCAGGAGACCTTACAACATTTCTGACAGATGGCAGTCTGATCTTTTCTTGAAAGCCTCCAATGATGAAGCTGCTACAACTTCCGAAGATAAGCTGTTCCATTGGTTGATTGCTCTCACTGTCAGAAAATTCTCCTTATTTCCAGGTTGAATCTCTCCTTGTTCAGTTCCCATCAATTATTCCTTGCCTGGCCTTCAGGTACTTTGGAAAATAGCTTAACTCCCTCCTTTCTGTGGCAGCTCCTCAAATATTGGAACACTGCTATAGAAATAGCAATAGGAATAGCACTTAGACTTATATACCGCTTCACAGTGCTTTACAGCTGTCTCTAAGCGGTTTACAGAGTCAGCATATTGCCCCCAACAATCTGGGTCCTCATTTTACCCACCTTAGAAGGATGGAAGGCTGAGTCAACCTTGTTATCATGTCTCCCCTAGTCCTTTTCATTATACTAGACATACATACCCAGTTCCTGCAACCGTTCTTCATATGTTTTAGCCTCCAGTCCCCTAATCATCTTGGTTGCTCTTCTCTAGAAAGTCTCAACATCTTTTTTTATAGTGTGGTGACCAAAACTGGTTGCAGTATTCTAGGTGTGGTCTTACTAAGGCTTTATAGAGTAGTATTAGTACCTCATTTGATCTTGATTGAATCCCCCTGTTAATGCAATTTAGGACTGCATTGGCTTTTTGGTTGCCATTGCACACTGTTGGCTCATATTTAATCAGTTGTCCATTAAGACTCCACTCACATTGACTGCTATTAATTCTGGTTTCTCCCAATCTATATGCTGCATCTCTCTCTCTCCTCTCTCCCCCCCTCTCTCTCTCCTCTCTCTCTCTCTCCACACACACACACACACACACACACATCTATAAGCCAGCTATTCATAGGAAGGCTGAGAAAAATGCACCCAGTGGGTGAATTCAGTGGACTAGAACAGGTTGCTTCACCCCTTTCCATACTCAAGGCAGAGGAACAGAGATATTTATACTGCCTCTGGATTTCACCTGTACATATGCTTTAAATCCAATGAGTTTTGAGAAAATAGGAATTCTGACCTGGAGAGTAGAACTTGGTGGTTGACTTTTGGTCGGGCAAGGATGCTGAGCCGATCCTGCTTGAGCCCCCATTCTGAAGGCATCAGTTACCAGAGCAGCAAGCCCTGCAGGCTTATGGAGGAGAGGAAAACTGGAGCGATGCTTCCAAGCAAACAAATGATGTTGAAAACTCACTAACATCTGGTGAACAGGTCATAGATGACTCAGATGTTCTGGCAATAGGAAAAACATGGGGGTTAGGTGTAGACACTTGGAATGATGACTAAAATGAACTGTTGTAAGCTGACAGGTAGTCCTTGACTTACAACTATTCATTTAGTGACCAAAGTTACAATGGCACTGAAAAAAGTGACAACCAATCCTTGCGTTTCCAATCATTGCAGCATCCCCACAGTCATGTGATCAAAATTTGGGCACATGGCAACCAGCATTTAACAATGGATTCACTTAACAACTGTGATTCTGCAGTTATTTGCTTAACAAGCGTGGTAAAAATGGTTGTTAAAAAAAACCTTACAACTGCCTTAATTAGCAACAGACAATCCAATTCCAGTTATGATTATAAGTTGAGGACTGATTGATTCTACCCAGATCCATCTCTTTCTGGGATATTGTATTCAGTTCCCAAAAAAGTCCAAATTTCTGCTTAATTTGTTTCCTGTCTTTCATTGCCCAATTTAGTTTCCACTAAATCCACCTGTTTTTGTCCTTCAGAAGGGACTTTCATTCTTAAAGCCCAACGAGTCAGTTAATTAGTTCTGTCTACTTTATAAAGCCTATGTCCAGAAGTGGAAATAATCAAAAAAGAAATTATTTGGTAGTGGCACTCCCACATCTATTTCCAAAATTGGACTCTGCCTTACTGTATAAAATACGCCAAGCAGGCTGCCTGGTGATTTTTAAAAAAAAATGCATTACAGGTAGCCCTCAACTTACAACATAATCAAGCTCTTAATTTCTCTTGCTAAGTGGGACAGTTGTTAAGTGAGTTTTGCCCCATTTAATGACTTTTCTTGAGACAGTTGTTCAGTGAATCATTGCAGTTGTTAAGTTAGTAATGCAGGCAGGTAGGATTAGCCAGTCCCATCTTTTTAAGGTGGTGTGAAGGTGGCTGCTTCATCACTGGAGGTTCTTAAGAAAAGGCTCCAAGTCTAGGACTTGCAGAGTAAAAGATGCTTAAAAATAATAACAACAACAATAACAACAACAATAATAATTTATCAATTTTATATACTGCCCAAGTTCCATGTTGGTTTAGGACCCTGGGACTTGCAGAAAATCTTCATGGGTGGGGTGGGGATTGTTCAGCCTCTTTCATGGCAACTATCAAACTTAGCAAAGAATATTGAAGGTGGGAATCAACCAATAGATAAGTTGCCAAAATTTGCTGAACTACAAAAGACCTGGCCGCAATTTAATCTAGACCTGTTAGTTTTGTGGATACAACTTCTGTGGGTGTGATTTGCTTCTGTTAAGTGAAAGTTCTGTTAAGTGAAAGTTCTGTTAAGTGTTCTGTTAAGTGAAAGTTTCCCCATTGACTTTGCTTGTCAGAAGTTTGCAAAAGGGGATTACGTGACCCCGGGACACTGCAACCGTCATAAATAGGAACCGGTTGTCAAACAACTGAATGTAAATCACGTAACCATGGGGTTGCTGCAATGGTCATAAGTGCGAAAAATGGTCATAAATCACTTTTTTTCAGTTGTGTTGTAACTTTGAATTGTCACTAAACAAAACTGTATCAGTCGAGGATTACCTGCATAGTACTAGGGCACAACTCCAGAAATCAGATTGACTTCAGTTTTTTTTAAAGATAATATCAATTATCACCACATGAGGGTAGCCTTGCTCCAAAAAATGGTGATATTTAGTTATGTGAAAGCTTGAACAAAAAGTGGAAATAGAGACACCTGAACAAGATGCTTCAGGAATTAAGTAGGTAGGTAAATAAATAGGTAGGTAGACAGACAGCAGACAGACAGACAGACAGACAGACAGACAATCAAACTGATATATTAGGGGTGACATAATAGCTATCTTCCAGTACTTGAGGGGCAGCTACAGAGAAAAGGGATTTATAGATTAACAGAGTTGGAAGGGACCTTGTTGGTCATCTAGACCAATCCCCCACCCAAGCAGCAAACCCTACACCATGTCTGACAAATGGCAGTCCAGTCTCTTCTTGAAAGCCTCCAGTGATGAAACTCCCACAACTTCCAAAGGCAACTTCTGTTCCATTGGTTGATTGTTCTCATTGTCAGAAAATTTCTCCTTATTTCCAGGTGAATTTCTCCTTGGTCAGTTTCCATCCATTATTCCTCGTCTGGCCTTCAGGTGCCTTGGAAAATAGCTTGACCCCTTCCCCTCTGTGGCAGCCCCTCAAATATTGGAAGACCGCTCTCATGTCTCCCCTGGTCCTTCTCTTCACTAGACTAGCCAGGCCCAGTTCCTGCAACCGTTCATCATATATTTTTAGCCTCTAGTCCCCTAATCATCCTGGGTGCTCTTCTCTGTACTTTTTCTAGAGTCTCAACATCTTTTTATAGTGTGGTGACCAAAACTGGATGCAGAATTCTAGGTGTGGTCTTACTAAGGCTTGATAGAGTGGTATTAGTATCTCCCTTGATCTTGATTGTATCCCTCTGTGAATGCAATTTAGGATTGCATTGGCTTTTTTGGCTGCAGCTGCACACTGTTTCTCATATTTAATTGTTGTCCACCAATTAGTCTGTAGTCTGGCTAGTCTCTAGGACAGCAGAGGGGAAGATAAGAAGTAATGGGTGGAAGCTTGTTAAAGAGAGAGCCAACCTGGAATTAAGAAGCAATTACCTGGCAGGACAACCAGTGGAAAAGCTTGAATAGACTGGACAACATTTGTCCAGGTAGATCTCCTGCTTTGAGCAAGGGGTTGGGCTAGAATACTTCCAAGGCCCCTTCCAGCCCTGTGACTAAGTGTTCTGTTTCATATCATTGTTAATCAAAACCTAATGTATGGCTGGCTCAGGAATTCTGGGAGTTGAAGCCCACAAGTTTTAAAGAGGCCACAGTTGCTCACTCATGCTCCATTAAGTGAAAATTAAACACATGGACCCAATATATTTAATCCCAGGCCAGTTTGGGAGAAAATATACTAAAATGTGATTTCAATGGTGAATGGCTAGAATTCTTCATCCTTTTCTATACTACTTAACAGCTAATGGGTGATTTGGAATTTAGATACTTTGTGTGTAAGAAAGCTGAATAATGGTTTCAAGATCGGGTAGTGTTTTCTCCAATCTGCCACCACCTTCCCAAATTCTGCGATCAACAAGTGCAAAATTGTTGCCATAGCATCCTTGCTGCTATGTGGACAAAATCCATGCTTCAGGGAGTTGGTGTGTTTTGGTGCCCAGGAGGAGGAACAGAAGCAAATCACACCCACAGAAGTTGTATCCACAAAACTAACAGGTCTAGATTAAATTGCGGCCAGGTCTTTTGTAGTTCAGCAAATTTTGGCAACTTATCTATTGGTTGATTCCCACCTTCAATATTCTTTGCTAAGTTTGACAGTTGCCATGAAAGGCTGAACAATCCCCCCCCCCCCGTTAAGATTTTCTGCAAGTCCCAGGGTCCTAAACCAACATGGAACTTGGGCAGTATATAAATTTGATAAATTATTATTATTGTTGTTGTTGTTGTTATTATTTTTAAGCATCTTTTATTCTGCAAGTCCTAGACTTGGAGCCTTTTCTTAAGAACCACCAGCGATGAAGCAGCCACCTTCACACCACCTTAAAAAGATGGGACTGGCTAATCCTACCTGCCTGCATGCTATTTTTCCCACCATGTTGCTTCCTTCCACAATCCCCTGACTTCTAAAGTAGCTCATCCTGGTTCTATCAACAACCATCCTGAAACCCTACAAATTTTCCTGGCTGGGTAAAAAAGTAGAGACAACTTCAAATTGAGTCACCTTGAGTGATTTCATACCCAGTTGTCTTGGCAGTAGTTTGGTGAGGTGTGATCAACAAAGTCAAGATAATGACTGTAGCTAGTCCTTGACTTACAACCATTTGTTTAGCAACTGACATATAACATCACTGAAAAAAAAAAAAGACTTATGACCAGTTCTTGCACTTACAACCATTACAGCATTTCAATGGTCAAATTCGGGCCCTTGACAACTGGCATGTATTTATGACAGTTGCACTGTTCGGGGATTACGTGATCCATCATTTTTGACCTTCCCAGTAGGCTTCCAACAAGCAAAATCAATGGGGGAAATGAGATTCACTTAATGACTGTGTGATTTGCTTAATGAACAAAGTGATTTGCCTAACAACTGTGACAAAAAGGTTGTAAAATGGGGCAAAACTCATTTAACAACTGCCTTGCTTAGGGATGGAAATTCTGATTTGAGTTGTGTTTGTAAGTTGAGGCCAATCTTCGATCAAAACTTTGCCTGTTATTTGCTGATCAAAACAGGCAGAGCTGTGATGCATTATCATGGCCCAATATTTCTGTTCCAGCTGTCAGATCCGTGTATCTGCCATTCTTCAATGGAAGAAGAAGGGGGGGGAGTTGGTACAAGTAATCCTTTTTGATGTAACCTGAATATATTAAATCTTATATCGAATCTGTATAACTTGCACATGATATACAACTGGAGGACTGGAGCCAGATGTCTAGAAACTTGTCACCTCTTGGAGAGATAGCAAGAGGAGAAGGGACCATAAAAAATCCAGCTTTGGAAGATACTCCCTCGGAACTCTTCTAAGATACATTCCCAGAGAAGGGGAGGGGGGAATTAACGTGTTGGTTCTTTGTTTGACTAAATCCACATCTAAATAAGGGGAGGGATTGTAACTCCCTTTATCTATTACTGTATGCCTGGAAGCATCTTAGATTCTGCTTTGACTAGTACTGGGATCACTTCCTTTCAATAAAGAATTCCTTTTGGAGTGCCTAGCTTTCAGAAGTTCATTCTTTTCGGTTGAAGGGGAAAAGTCCGGTGCTCACACCAGGATTTTGCGTTTTACTCCCCTATTCATCTAGCTACTAGACCCATGATACCACTTTATAATGCCTTGGTAAGACCACACCTGGAATATTCCATCCAGTTTTGGTCATCATGATATAAAACAGATGGTTTTTTAAAAATATATATTTTTTATTTTTAAAATAAATATATATATATATATACATCCATATTATGTATGAGCAGAGTTGGTTCTGGGTATCATTCATATTAATCCAATTCACAGTAACAATATAAGTAATCTCTATCACGTTTATCAAATTTAAGTAATCCTCATTATATTGTTCAAGCATACATAAACAAAAAATGCCTAACTCCTTTGTTTCTATATTCATTTATATCTTTCTTGTTCAATCTAAACATTTCTCTATTATATATGAACAAATTTGACTAGGTGTCATTCATATTGGTCCAATTCACGCCAACATTGTTAATAATCTCTATCACATTAATACAATTTATTAATTTTCATTGTATTATTTAAGCATACATAAAAGAAAAATGCCTAACATCTGTAAACTTCTAATATTTCTATTATTTTTATTCATTCTATAAAAAATTATATTCTAATATTTCCCCTATCTAATTTTATTTCTGCCTCCTTAGCTTACAATCAGGCTACTTTAATATTTAAAGGGCAATTCTTTCTATCCATCATCTCTTCTTCTCTTTAGTGCTTCAGTTCTTATTGATATAAAACAGATGTTGAGACTCTAGAAAGACTGCAGAAAAGAGCAGCAAAATGATTAAGGAGCTGGAGGCCGAAACATATGAAGAATGGTTTCAGGAATTGGGTATGTCTACTCTAGTGAAAAGGAGGACTAGGGGAGACATGATAGCAGTGTTCCAATATCTCAGGGGTTGCCCCAAAGAAGAGGGAGTCAAGCTATTCTGCAAAGCACCCGAATGCAGGACAAGAAGCAATGGGTGGAAACTGATCAAGGAGAGAAGCAACTTGGAACTAAGGAGGAATTTCCTGACAGTGAGAACAATTAATCAGTGGAACCACCTGCCTCCAGAAGTTTTAAATGCTCCAAGGAGGTTTTTAAGAAGAGATTGGACAGCCACTTGTCTGGAATGGCATAGGGTATCTGTTAGGAATGTAAGTCACCTAACAGTTGGATTGGAAAATAATAAACCAGGATAGACATTTTAATGCTGTCTCTTTAAGGGAATGCTAAAATGGTAATTGGGTGTGGTTCCTCAAACGGCCATAAGATGGAGCCAGAAACCTGGGTTGTTCTGTTCTGTTGTTGCTGAGAGTGTTGCTGTTTTTGTTTCCTGAATTTTTTTCCCTATTGACTGTTGCTGATCATAGTTCTTCTTGGATTTGATGTAAGTCTGTTACTAAACTGTTTATGGTACTGGACTTTGTTATTGGATTATCCCTGGACTGAAAACTGACTGCTTTAACCGTGAATGACTTGGACTGTTTGTTGAACTTTGCTTAACCGTTTTACTGGAAGTAAAAACCTACATTTTACTATACAGTGTATCTGTGTGCTGGTTGTGTGTTATTTTTCACTACTCTCACTACATCTCCCTGTGTGTGCTCATTCTCCTAATGGGGAATTACCTCAACAGTATCCTTCTTGAGCAGGGGGGTTGGACAAGAAGACCTCCAAGGTCCCTTCCAATTCTGTTATTCTGTTATCCTACTGCTCTTCCACTCATTGACTTTACTTGGATATTGAGAATGAGACAAGGTTTATTACTGCTGCCTGGAAGTATGCCAATGTGCATAGCACAGAAGAAAAAACATTTTTTTAAAAAATTTAAAATTTGGTAAACTGAACTGGGGGCAGTATGTAATTAACAGCCTTAATTTTGTGTAGGAGAAGCTCAGCTCACCTGGTTCTTCTAACTCTAGTCTTGTTGCTGTTGGTGATGAGGTTTCATCCTCTATAGTTGGGTGTGTTTAAACAAACTTAACTCACTTCTGGAATTAACCCACTTTTCTGACTTTGGACACTACACTGAGCTTTAAATGACCCAAACAGATTTGCACAATATGCTAAGACACACATACATATCCATATACACCCACAGAGCCATGATTATAACTATAATTATAATAAGAGCCTCGGTGGCGCAGTGGTTAGAGTGCAGTACTGCAAGCTACTTCTGCTGCAGCCAGTTGCCTGCAATTTGGCAGATCGAATCTCTCCAGGCTCAGGGTTGACTCAGTCTTCCATCCTTCCCAGGTGGGTCAAATGAGGACCCAGATTGTTGGGGCAATATACGGACTCTGTAAAACTGCTTAGAGAGGGCTGTAAAAGCACTATAAAGCGGTATAAGTGCTATTGCTATTATCATGGTATGTGAATCTGGTCGACCAATCAGTAAATGGTCTAGTTGAACTTGTGTGAATCCAGCTACTATATAAATGTTTTTTTTAAAATTCCTGTTCTATTAGGTGGGGTTTGCCCAAATAACTTTTCTTACTAGGCTCTTACTAAAGGGGCAACTGTGAAGACTAGCTGGAAAAAAACTCACTCAAAAACAACTCTACTTATCAGTACTCGGACCCGGTGGGAGCAGCTTCCTAAGTTCCCATGTCTCTGAGTTATTTTCCTTCCTGGACCTTTTCCTAATGTTGCTCTTCCCCCCTGTGGATACCAACCTGTCTTGAGTCTCTGCATGGCTTAAGCAATCAGAGTAAGGCGAGGGATGTTGCCACGGAGACTATGACCGCATCTTCCGTTGCCTGGGGAACCTCTTTGGACCGAACGCCTCGGATGCATTCCGAGAAAGGCCGGTGGGACAGAAGAACATGAACATTCAAAGAGATCTGTTGGGTACGATAACATCAAACTCCTGGCTTGGAAGATCCTTTCACTCTTTAAGAGCCTTCATCAAAAACCTTTCCGTGTTTGTCAGCAATGCACATTTTACCTTCAGCCCATCCTGTGTCCTGAACACCTTGTTTTGGTCACGGTTGGGCCCCCATGCCCACCCTCTGGCTTAAGTTAACCAAAATCAGTGGCATAATCTCCTGGCTTCCCAAAGTGGGAACACACAAAAAGTGTTGTGTAAACCTTAAAATAAGATTGAGGTGTTTATTTTTAAAGAAAAGGTGACAAACACTCAAAAACTCTCTATAAATTCGGGGGGGGGGGACAGAACCTCTGGACTGCAGCCCTATGTGTATGACAAAGCCATCACTCCTCCGTATTTTTATTTCCTTCTCTCAAATACAAGGGGAAGGTTGAGTTTCCAGGCTCCACTAAAGCACTGCCTTGCCTCAGCTTGTACAAGATTACAGACAGTCCTTGACTTTTGGCCACAATTAGGGTCGGAATTTCTGCTGCAAAGCAAGGCAGCTGTTAAGTGAGTTGCGTTTGTGCTACTTTTTTTTTTTGCCATGGTTATTAAGTGAATCGCTGCAGCTGTTAAATGAATCACGCAGTCATTAAGTAAATCCGGCTTCCCCCGTTGACTTTGCATGTTGGAAGCCAGCCGGGAAGGTCACCCATGGTGATCACACGATCCCAGAAGGTTTCAACTGTCCTAAATACATGCCCAAATTTTGATCATGTGACTGAGGGGGTGGTGGAGGATGCAGCAACAGTCGTAAGCGCAAGGACCGGTCATAAGTCACTTTTTTTTCAGTGTTGTTGTAACTTCAAAGGGGCGCTAAACAAATGCAACCTGTACTTCTATCTGTATATTTTTTGAAGCGGGGGGGATGGGTAAGGAAAGAGGAAACAGGAAATAATAACCTCACAGTGGGAAAGAGGAAGAAGAGGCATGGCCTGGGTGGTGTCGGTAGGGCCTGGCATGACATTTTGAAGTCCAGAAGGAAAGAGACCCGAAGGAATGTTTGGCTCCTTGGCTACAACAAAGAGTAGCAATTCATGAGCCACATGAAGGGCCCTCCCCTCCCAATTTTGTAAAAATCATCCACAGTCTTCACTTTTGCTTTAAAAAGTTTGTCATTTGCATACTTAGAGACTTGATAGATCCTTTGGATGATTACAGATGTTTTATTTATTTATTTATTTGATTTGTATCCCGCCTTAAATAAGTAACTCAAGGTGACAAGTATACATAATACTCTTTACTCCTATTTCCCCCCACAACAACAACCCTGTGAGATGGGAAAGTGTAGAGTTGTAATTGCAGGAATGTTTCCAATCTTCAGGGATCATTGTATAACCATTTTTTATTCCTTCTACAAGTCCTCTTGTAAAATTACCACTAATCCCATAGTCTGTAACTGCCTTTTTTAAAAACTCTCTTAAGATCTGATAAGGCAGACCCTCCCATTCTGCTACTTGCAGTCCAAGCTGTGGCCCCTGACCAGGACGATATTGTACTGGACAAACAGACAGTAATTCTGCAAGTTCTGTTCCTGAGACAGAGGCATCCCTTTTACAAGTCTCAACCATTTTCTGAAAAGAAGACTGAACAATAGAGTCAGGAGGCTTTTGCCCTGTATCTGCAGGAGCTGAGGGAATTGAAGACATATATTCAGGTGAAGAAGGGGGACAAATGACAGCATTAGTATAACATGAAGGTGGAGGTGTTAAAAGAGAAAGTTCATTGTGACCAAATGTTTCAATTGCATGCCTACATAAATGCCACACATGCAAAACTTCTATTTTTGCTCGAGGTTCAGTATGCAATGTTTTTCCAATACGTTCCCAATCAGTTAATTTTAAAGACCCCTTTTCTGGGTACCATAGGCACTGAGCTGCAATCTCCTGGACCGGCCTTAAGAGATTTCTCTGTGGTACCTCGGCATTGCTGTATTGCAAGACAAACCTTGACCCTTTTCTATAGGCCCACACCAAAGGGAGAACATGTCCAGATGCAAAACTTCCAGATTGCATGGTGGCTTTTTCATAATTGGGAATCATATTGGAAAGACACATTGCTTCAGCCCCATGCAATTCATTGCACCGCCCTAGAAAATTCACTGGCCTCCTCTTAGAGGGAAGGTTCTGTCAGGAGGGAAGGGAAGGGAACGTGAGGAATACCGTCTCGAGATTATGCCCTTCTAAAACCCATTGTTGCCCTTTCGGAAAAGCCATTCTCTCCTTTTCCAAAGCAAAAGATGGGGTGGTCTTTTCTTTAAAAAAAGGTGATCTTGGCATGATCCTTTCCTGCAAGTCTATGAGATACAGGAGGCACCAAAGCTACCTGAGAAGAAACATTCTCTCCACCACGAAAAGATGAGGAAAGCCTCTTCTGAGACGATGTAGCAAATGGACGTACACGAGAAAAGCTTTCGTACCCTTAGAAAATCAGAATTACAGAATTGGAAAGGACCTTGAAGGTCTTCCAACCCCCCCCCCCTGCTTAAGCAAAAGACCCTGTACTATTTCAGACAAATCATTGCCTAATCTCTTCTTAAAAACCTCCAGTGACTGAGCACCCACAACTTCTGAAGGCAAGTTGTTTCACGGATTAATTGCTCTCGCTGTCAGGAAAGAGGCATTCCCCTCTCCCCTCAATAAGAGTAAAAAAGAATGTGTATTTGGCACCGTTTTAGACAAAGAAGTTTCTATTCTTCCCCTCTCCCATATCTACTACGACAATACATCCAGAATTCATTGATTGTTTGAATAAACCTAACGCAATTAATTGCCTACGCTTTTTTTGGCAAAAAATATTATCTTGTCAGCGGCAGTGTATCTAACGTGTGATTAAAATAGATCTGTAAATCAACGCAGCAAAGGGAACTGCAGATGACAAAGGGGCCAAGAAGAGATTGGAAGTGAAGAAACTAGCCTTTGAGTCATAGAATCATAGGGCTGGAAGGGACCTTGGAGGTCTTCTAGTCCAACCCCCTCCCCAAGGCAGGAGTTTTTACACCATCCCAAACAAGTGGTTGTCCAGTCTATTTTTAAAAACCTCCAGTGATGGAGTACCCACAATTCCAGGAAGCAAAGTTCCACCAATTACTCGTTCTTTTTCATTGTTTTCTTATAAGGGACGATGTCCTCAACTGGAGAAAGACGGTCTCTGGCTGGATCAGAACAGGGCTGAATTTGTAAATATAACTGGTGAGTGTCCCAAAGGTGCTTTTTTAAAGAGGCAACTGGGCTTCCTGGTTTTTCTTTGAAGACGTCTTGCTTCTCATCCAAGAAGCTTCTTCAGCTCTGACTGGATGGTGGGGGATGGAAGGATTTATATTCCTTGCAGACACAGCTGGTCGTTTGCATCCTTTTTAGAGAGTCTTTGAGGGCCACATGGAGGTTTAATCTGTGTCCTCAAGGTCACCTGAGTGGTGCAAATGGGTGTGGAGCCTTCTTGGAACTGCTGAAAGGACTGTGTTGTAGACTGGAGATAGATGATGTTGTATCCCTCCCTGTCTGTTGAGAGAGGGCTGATCAGTTTTGGTATAGATGGCCTCTTTGACCCCTCTTTCAAACCAACCTCCAAGTGGCCTCAATGACTCTCTCAAAGGATGCAAATGACCAGCTGTCTGCAAGGAGTATAAACCCTTCCATTCCCCACCATCCAGCCAGAGCTGAAGAAGCTTCTTGGATGGGAAAACATCTTCAAAGAAAAAACAAGGGCGTCCAGTTGTCTCCTGAAAAAAAAAAAAGCACTTTTGGGACAACCATGACCTGGATGACTGAGAATCTCTGTGGACTTTTTAACTGGCGAGTGGGCAGCCTTTTTCCACCAGGTTTTCCTCCTTCCCTTCCCTCCAGATTAGCGGAGCTGAGACAGCACCGCTTGCATGACCAGCCTCACCCACTGGGGTCAGCTAACGCGCAGCCCTCTTGAGCTGAAACCCCACTCCTAACTCATCCAAAGCATCCAAAGAGTTAATCCTTTTCTTACCCTTAATTCTCCTTGCGGGGCCACCCCAGATCTGATAAATAAGCCTCAGACAACCCTCCTCTAAATTGTTTTCCACCTGTGGCTGGCTAAAAAAAAAGAAAGAAGAAGAAGAAGCAGACTCACGCCCTGCTGAGATCTTTTCTCAGGAGCAAAATCACCAGCTGAGCATGACTCCATCTGCCTGTTAACTGTACCTAAACTCGGTATTGTGACTCCATTATAAAGTTGCTTTATCGAAAGCCCCTTATCAACAGTCTTCACAGAAGAGAGGAGAAATGTTATTTTAGCTCCTGCCCACTAGATGTTGCTGGGCTCAGGGATTACGTCCCATGGTGGATTGGAAAAAAGAGAGGAGGAAAGCAGAACAGCTGTTTTCTTCTGCAAGGCAAAAGATGCTGCGGTGGGATTTAAAGTTGCCTGAAATCTTCCAAGATCTCATGTCTTTGTGTAAAGCTGAGTAGAGGAACGGTCGGGGGTGTTGAAAAATAACCTTCTCTTTATCTCCCTCTGTTCTTGGTCTCTTTGACAAACAAGTTTCTTTCAAAGGGGAAAAAAAAAGAATTTGGGGGAAATTTTGGAGTGGAATGTTTTTATACTGTATATAGTGGTGTTTTTCATTCTTGGCGACTCTACAGATGCGTGGACTTCGATTCCCAGAATTCCTTGGGAAATTCTGAGTGTTGAAGTCCACATACATCTTAGAGTTACAGTTGGACAATTCTGGGCGTTGGAAGTTCACACATCTTACGAGTTGCCACGGGTGAGAAACTCTGCTATATATAAAAACCCTTCTATTAAAAAAATTAAAAGACCACCACAACTCCTCACCAGCAATCGACACCCAGATAAGCAGAGATTAACTCCAAGATTAATACTAGACCAATTCAAGCAGTAAACAAAACCCCTATCAAGAAACTATTAATTCAGACAAACAATCCAACACTAAACAACAGCCTAATCAAGAAACTACCAAGAATATTTACCACCAACACTTGACAGGGCAAGCCACTGGTATATAAGTAGAGAGCAAACCCACTCCCTTCTAGCACTGATGATGTTACCTCGTTAGGTAATGAAACGTCTGAAAGAAAACAGAGGTTCCCACAATTCAACAAACACTCTCTTCTTCTGGTGCTCCTGTAGAATTACACGGAGTGTTGATCTCCTGTCTTTTACACAATGGTATTGCCATCCCGCCAATTCACCCCCCACCCCAAGGGATAAACTAGCCTCAAAGCAGCAAAATCAATGAAGAGAAATGGCAAATGAATTCTGAAGCTTCTTTAAAACGAATTTGTAAAACAGGAGTCTGTTTTTGTCAAGGGGAAAAAAAAGCCCAACACTTGATATGCCATCAAATGAGTTTTGGGAACCGTATTATCGATCCATAGCGTAATTCAGTCAGATTGAAACAATCCTTCTCAAATCGGCACTCAGAGGAGCGCGGCTGATCTCAAAACCATCAGCAGAGTGAGGTCAGGTCAGGTCGGGTTGCAAGTTGGACAGGCGAGGACCAGCAAATCCCCAGGCTGGTTGGAAGAAGATGCTGAAGAACGAAGGCGATATTTTTTATTTTATCTATTGGCCACCCAGCTCTAGTGGACTCCCACTGATAAGGAAGAGGGTTCTCATTTAGAGAGCCATTGATCGTGGTTTATCATGCCTGTTTTGTTCTTTACAGCTTTCTTTTTCTTTTTTTCCCTGTGGATTTGCTGGATTGTTATTGATTATATTGTTACTGTTAACTGTTGGGGTGTTTTTTTCCCTCATTTGAAACACAAGGGTGGAAATTGCATCTGATCAGTTTTAAAAAGAGCAGACATCGCAAGGACAACAAACATAAGGGAGGCATAATCCGAAAATAACATGTTGGAGATTTAAAAGATTGTTTTCCAAACCAGTGGCGTATTGAAGCAAGGGTCCCCTGCTGCCTATTTTCTTCGCTATTTTCTTGCAAATTTTGTAGCACCAGAAAGCGGTCTCACCTCTGCCTTGAAGCTCATTTGCTCTTCGATTCAGGCCACCATTTGGTCCAGTAGCTCCTGGATCCCATTTCTGGTGTGTGTCCCCCACCCCGCCAGCTCTCAATTATTTCCTGTGGTCCAGCTTTTGATTTCAGTTGAAAACAATGAGAAAAAACACCACTCTGTCTTCCATTCCTTTTCCATGCCTTTGGGAAAAAAAAGAAGAAGAAGAAAAAGAACCCTGAAGGGTGTTCCTTCTTCTTCCAGTCTATTCTGAATATTCATTTAGTGACAATGAATATTCAGCTAATGAATTTGTCAGTGCAAAGAGTAGCAGTGGGGAATTCATTAGACCAATGGAGCTAATTATATCCTGTGGAGGCAAGATTTTGTCACTAGCTTCTGAAGGTACATAGATTAGATGGGAGGAAAAACTCCTGATTTCTGTGAGCAGCATGCATCTGAGAGGCCGGGGCAGAAAATAACAGAAGAACAGAATTGGAAGGGACCTTGGAGGTCTTCTAGTCCAACCCCCTGCTCAAGCAGGAGATCCTATACCATTTCAGACAAATGGCTCTACAATCTCTTTTTAAAAGCCTCCAGGGATCGAGCACCCACAACTTCTGAATCAAAGAACAAATTGTTCTACTGGTTTATTGTTCTCACTGTCAGGAAATTCCTCCTTAGTTTTAGGTTGAATCTCTCCTTGATTAGTTTCCATCCATTGCTTCTTGTCCTGCCTTCAGGGGCTTTGTAGAATAGGTTGAGCCCCTCTTCTTTGTGGAAACTCCTCAAATATTGGAAGACTGCGATCATGTCACTCACATTGAAAGGTGGCACTCTCAGCTCCTTAAATCAAAAACAACCTCTTCCCTGTCATTTCCTCAAAAGCTCTGTTTATTTTCAGTGCAGCTTGCTTCCAGATCAGTGAGCATGTAGGATTACTTGGTTAATCAAGTTTTTCAAGTTTTGACAGACCAAAAAAAATGTGGCTTTATTAGAGTCCACAAAGTGTAGTACTAACAACTGCAAAGATCAGTGTTAAAAGGCCTGCAATTAATGAGGGTGGGAGATTTATATCATTTTAACCGAAGTACTTCTAACGCTGCAAATGGAAATAGACGCTGCAGATTTTTGTTTCCCAAGAATTTTAAGTCCATGAATGTATAATATAAAAGGGGAAAAAACATCTTCAACAATTGTTTTCCTATTTGCAAACATACAGACTTAAGTCAGCTGAGATTTTCCTGAACCAAATCCTATGCCAAACAAATGTAAAATATTCTGATTTGTTGGGCTTTTGTTTGCTTCAGATCACAGTGTCATCTAAAATGGAATGCTTAAAAGGACAAGAAAATAAAAAGTTAAGTATGCCTAAAGCATTTTCAGAGTTATATTTGAAGTCAACCAAAATTTGCTTGTAAAGAAGCAATTTGCATTGTGATGCAGTACATGTAGCTGTATATATACAAACTTCAGGAGGATGGATGGAAGATAAACAGTATCTAAAATATTTGATTGAAAACCTAACTGATGATAGGTAGGTAGGTAGGTGGATGGATACATATACATTAGATAGCTAGATAACTAGATAGATGGATGGATAGATGGATAGATAGATGAGGGAGGGAGGGAGGGGGGGAAGAGAGAGAGAGAAAGAGAGAGAGTAGATTCAATCTAATCAGGAGAAAGACACATATTAAACTTGGCTGGTGTTAACCTGGATTATGCTTCATGGCTTAGCATGTTGTGCAAACTGATCAGTTAACAATTCAAAGAGCTGCACTGATCCATAAAATGAGTGAAGGAAGTAACGAAATCAGGGGTGTCCAAAGCTGTGGTGAAAAATGTCAAAACGACAACCACGACAATGCAGTTGAAGCTTTGTCTGTTTTTTTTTTTTAAATGCACAATGCATAAAAGTCACACCAGACCATCACAACCACCCTCTTGACTTTTTTTTTAACTACACCCTGTGGACACACCAGACCAGATTAAACGTGTTATGTGAACATCAATCACAATAGACCTGGAAGGGACCTGGGAGATCTTCTAGTCCACCCCCCTGCTCAAGCAAGAAACCCTACACCAGGGGTGTCCAACCTTGGCAACTTTAAGACTTGTGGACTTCAACTCCCAGAATTCCTCAGCCAGCTTTGCTGGCTGAGGAATTCTGGGAGTTGAAGTCCACAAGTCTTAAAGTTGTCAAGGTTGGACACCCCTGCCCTACACCATTTCAGATGAGTAACTGCCCAGTCTCTTCTTAAAAGCCTCCAGTAATGAAGCACCTGCAGCTTTTGGAGGCAAGCTGTTCCACTGGTTAATTGTCCTCACGGTTAGGAAGTTTCTCCTTAATTCCAGGTTTCTTCTCTCCTTGAGGATTTCCCATCCATTGTTCTTGTCTTGCCTTCTGGGGCTTTGGAAAATAATTTGACCCTCTCTTTTTTGTGGCAGCCCCTCAAATACTTGAATACTGCTAGTATGTCACCCCAGTCCTTTTCTCTAGATTGGCCATACCATTTCCTGCAACCGTTCTTCCTATGTTTTAGTCTCCGGGCCTTGAATCATCTTAGTTGCTCTTCTTTGCACTTTTTCCAAAGTCCCAACAGTGCCTTTTTTCAGTGCCGTTGTCATTTCAAATGGTCACTAAACAAATGGTTGTAAGTCGAGGACTACCTGTGTATTCAGACCAGGGCCTTGCAGTGTTGTTCCCGAGCAGCCAATGTTTCAGCTGTTTAAATTCAGCCTTCTGCTGCGGGAACAGTCTACCCAGGATTCAGCAAGATGCACTGCATGGCTATGGGTACTGCATTGTCTACAGAGATTCTCAGCCATCCAAGTCAAGGTTGACCCAAAGGTGCTTTTTTAAAAAGGCAACTGGACTTTCTTTGGTTTTTCCTTGAAGGTATTTTGCTTCTTATCCAAGAAGCTTCTTCCGTTCTTTGGAACTGCATGTCTCCTTCTCTAGGGACACACAATCAGGATGGTGCGATTGTTTCTTTGCTTGGGAAACACAACCCTTTGAGACACCATTCCTTTGTGTTGCAACAGCCTCACCTCCGTTTGAAGGCAGGCACTCTTTGATTTATAGCCATTGAGTTTAGCGACTGTTCGAAGTTACAACAGCCCTGAAAAAAAGTGACTTACAACCCATCGTGGCACTTATGACAGTTGCAGCATTCCCATGGTCACATGATCAAAATTCAGGTCAACTTGGCAACTGGCATGTATTTAGGACAATCACAGCATCCTATGGTCATGTGTCAATGTACTCATCCAGGTCGTGGTTGTCCCGAAGGTGCTTTTTTCACGAAGCAACTGGTTTTTCTGTTTTTTCTTTGAAGACATTTCGCTTCTCATCCAGGAAGCTTCGTCAGCTTCTGTGGTCATTCATTGCCATTTGCGACCTTCCCAGCTGGCTTTTGACAAGCAAAGCCAATGAGGGGAAGCCGGATTCACTAACAACTGCTCGATTCACCTCACAGTTGCAGCGATCTACTTAATAACCATGGCAGAAAGTGGTTCTAAAATTGGACGTGGCTCAGCTCAACAACTGCTTTGCTTACCTATGGAAATTCTGGTCCCGGTTGTGGTCGTAAGAACTGCCAGCCAGCTGGGAAAATGCCAATATCCAAAGAGGTAAACCAGCAAAATTGCTTCTCACCGCCTGTTGAATCTTCACAAAGCGCTCTTTTACCACCCAAGCTTATTCCTGTCTTTTTCTGTGGGCTGGCAGAAAGTTCTACCCGTATTGTACTGCGTTCCGATCTGCGTTTCACGGTTGAAAAAGTGCAGAGATCCTGCAACACCCAACTTTGTTGCCCTTACATAACTTTCTCCCTGCAAGCAAGAATATTCAAAATTCTAGTTTTTTTCGTTTTGTTTTGGTGGTTTGGGCTATTTTTAATTTAAAACTTCAATTCAAGAGAAAAGTAGCAAAGAATGAAACAAACTCCCAGCCTCAAGTGTATTCTTGAAGGGTTTTGGATCAGGCACGCTGCCTGGAGCTGTGCTTACAAAATTAAAAGAAAAAGAAAAAAAGCAAAGAACACAACTCAGGTCTTTTTGGAAGGAGGCCCACCTGCCAGCCCACAGAAAAAGACAGGAATAAGCTTGGGTGGTAAAAGAGCGCTTTGTGAAGATACAACAGGTGGTGAGAAGCAATTTTGCTGGTTTACCTCTTTGGATATTGGCATTTTCCCAGCTGGCTGGCAGTTCTTAACAAACTTGGAAAACTAAAGAGGATTCAGACTTAGTTAATCTCCCCAGTGTAGACAGAACTGAATGACAGAGTTGGAAGGCACTTTGAGGCCATCTAGTCCAACCCTCTACTCAGGCAGGAAATCCTATACCAGGAATGTCAAATTGGAGTTCTTTGAGGGCCAGATCCAGGGGTGGGATTCTACCAGTTCGCACCTATTCGCTAGAACCGGTTGTTAACATTCTAAGCAGTTCAGAGAACCAGTTGTTAGAAGGAATTACTGGCCTAATCCTGTAAGGAAGGCAGGAAGGAAACATTCTGGTGTTGCTTACAAAAACTGCCTCTCCGTTAACCCTTTTTACATTCTTGGTAGGACTAGACTTCCTGTCTCAGGAACTTCTCTGGAGTTTTTTTCCCCCTCCTTTGCTGGTACTTTGCTTGTGTGGAGGGACCATTCAAAGTTACAATGACACTGAAAAAAGTGACCTATGACCGTTTTTCACACTTACGACCATTGCAGCATCCCCACAGTCGAGAGGCCAGGCGAGGAGATGCATGCCTCAATGTGAGTGATATTGAATTGGCCACGCCCAGCCAATAACATGACCACCAAGCCATGTCCACCCAGTCACATGACCACCAAGCCATGCCCACCACCTAAGCCACCCCCACAGAACCGGTTGTTAAAAATTTGAATCCCACCCCTGGCCGGATCAGCATTATAGTTCCGTAATTCCTGTTGTTGTGAGTTTTGCCACATTTTACGATCTTTCTTGCCACAGTTGTTAAGTGAATCACTGCAATTGATAAATTAGTAATCCAGTTGTTAAATGAATCTGGCTTCCCCATTGACAATGGAATGGAATGGAACAAGTTGGAAGGGACCTTGGAGGTTTTCTAGTCCAAACTCCCGCTCAGGCAGGAAACCCTACACTATTTCAGGCAAATGGTCCTCCAATCTCTTCTTAAAAACCTCCAGTGTTGGAGCATTCACAACTTCTGGAGGCAAACTATTCCACTGGTTAATTATTCTCACTTGGGAAATTTCTCCTTAGTTCTAAGTTGCTTCTCCCTTTGATTAATTTTCACCCATATTGCTTCTTGTTCTGCCCTTAGGGGCTTTGGAGAATAGCTTGACTCCCTCTTCTTTGGGGCAGCCCCTGAGATACTAGAAAAGTGTTGTCAGGAGGTCAGAAAAGGGGATCACAATGTGACCTTGGGACCCAGCAACCATCATAAATATGAACCAATTGCCTCGTATCTGAATTTTGATCCTGGGGATGCTTCAAAGGTCGTAACGGTGAAAAACAGTCCTAAGTCACATTTTTCAGTGCCATTGTAACTTTGAACGGCCACTAAACGAACTGTTGTAAGTCGAGGACTACCTGTATTAAGAGTTGATGGTTGGAGTAGCAAAATAATGAAAAGAAATTAAATTCCTTCTATTGGAAATATCTTCTGTTGGAAAGAAACGAGCCCTTTACTTCTCCCATGCTAATTCTGCGGACATAAATCTTCCTTCATGAAAGGAAATTGTCTTTTATTCTCTCCTCTCTAACCCCACCCCGCCTTCAAACAACATACAAGTGAGTCCAATTTTGATATTTCTTCACCCCAATTCATCATTGCCCAGCGGTCCTTTAGAATGAACCTCGGTGAAAAACAGCTGGTAGCAATCTTAATGGATTTCTTGTGAAGCTTTTACTGCAGACCTGGGGGAAAAAAGGTTTTGAAGTCTGTTTTGCTTGGTCTCGAAAGAGGCAGACAGGTTCAAGGTTCAAAAGGATTTTGGATTGACTTGAACCGTTGGACCTCATCCTCGATGGGTGCGGTTCGCTAGTGAGAGAGTAAAGTTTTGCATTTAGATAAGAGAAAGAAAAACGGGTACAAGGTAAGTGGTAGCAGTCTCAGGAGTAGGACTTTGAGAGGAGGGTTTGGGTGTCCAGGTAGGCCGCAGATACGAAGCATGAGCCAGCCATGCAAAGGTAACTGGACTTCCTTTCTTTTTCCCTGAAGAGGTTTTGCTTCTCATCCAAGAGGCTTCTTCAGTTCTGACTGAATGGTGAGAAGGGAAGGATTTATATTCCTTGCAGTCATCTGGTCGTTAGCACTCTCTCTGAGAGACATTGAGACCACTTGGATCCCACATGAGGAAGGTCACCTGAATAGTGCAAATGGGTGTGGAACCTTCTTGGAACTAGTCCCACAATTGAGCCTGAACCTTCTGTTGCTAAGTGAAACATTTGCGAAAGTTTGCCTCATTTTATGACCTTTCACTGCCACAATTGCAGTGAAGTGAATCACTGCAATTGTTAAATTAGTCCAACTGTTGTTTAAGTGAATCTGGCTTCCCACATTGAAGGTCGCAAAAGGGGATCGGGGGGACACTGCAATCGTCTTAAATAGGAGTCAAACAGGTGAATTTTGACCACGTGACCGCGGGGATGCTACAATGGTCATAAGTGTGAAAACCGGTCATCGGTCACTTTTTTTTAAAGTGCCATTGTAACTTTGAGAAGTCACTAAATGAACTGTTGTATGTTGAGGACAACCTGTACTGAAAGGACTGTGTTATGAAGTGGAGATAGGTGGAATGCTGCAGCTGTCAGAAAAGCCAATAAAATCCTGGGTGCATCCACCAATCTGATCTCCATCCAATACAAACTAAACTTCACTCCTCTTCCCCATTTATAATAAGCATAGGAGCTGTGGTGGTGCAGTGGTCAGAGTGCAGTACTGCAGGGCTACTTCTTCTGACTGCCGGCTGACTGCAGTCTGGCACTTCAAATCCCACCAGGCTCAAGGTTGACTCAGCCTTCCATCCTTCCGAGGTGGGTAAAACGAGGACCCAGATTGTTGGGGGCAAGACGCTGTCTCTGTAAAGCGCTTAGAGAGGGCTGGAAAGCATTGTGAAGCGGTATATAAGTCTACATGCTAAGTGGGAAGAGGGGAAGGAAGGAAGGAAGGAAGGAAGGAAGGAAGGAAGGAAGGAAGGAAGGAAGGAAGGAAGGAAGGAAGGAAGGAAGGAGAGAATGCAGTCTTGCAGGGTGACTCTGCCCACTGCCATCAGTTCAATCCTGACCGGTTCAGTGTTGACCCATCCTTCCATCCTTCCGAGGTGGGTAAAATGAGGACCCAGATTGTTGGGGGCAAGACGCTGGCTCTGTAAAGCGCTTAGAGAGGGCTGGAAAGCATTGTGAAGCGGTATATAAGTCTACATGCTAAGTGGGAAGAGAGGAAGGAAGGAAGGAAGGAAGGAAGGAAGGAAGGAAGGAAGGAAGGAAGGAAGGAAGGAAGGAAGGAAGGAAGGAAGGAAGGAAGGAGAGAATGCAGTCTTGCAGGGTGACTCTGCCCACTGACATCAGTTCGATCCTGTCCGGTTCAGTGTTGACCCATCCTTCCACCCTTCCGAGGTGGGTAAAATGAGGACCCAGATTGTTGGGGGCAAGACGCTGGCTCTGTAAAGCGCTTAGAGAGGGCTGGAAAGCATTGTGAAGCGGTATATAAGTCTACATGCTAAGTGGGAAGAGAGGAAGGAAGGAAGGAAGGAAGGAAGGAAGGAAGGAAGGAAGGAAGGAAGGAAGGAAGGAAGGAGAGAATGCAGTCTTGCAGGGTGACTCTGCCCACTGACATCAGTTCGATCCTGTCCGGTTCAGTGTTGACCCATCCTTCCACCCTTCCGAGGTGGGTAAAATGAGGACCCAGATTGTTGGGGGCCAGAGGCTGACTCTGTAAACCGCTTAGAGAGGGCTGTAAAAAGTACTATGAAGCAGTATATAAGTCTAAGTGCTATTGCTATTCGGAAGCAATGGTGGAACAATCTGAAACGTTGGCATGAATCTATACAGCTAGTCCTCGACTTACAACGGTTCATTGAGTGACCAGAGTTACAATGGCACTGAAAAAAAGTGGCTTCTGACCATTTTTCACCCTTACGGCCATTGCAGCATTCCAAATGACATGTGATCAGAATTCAGATGCTTGGCTATTGACTCAGATTTATGACGATTGCAGCGTTCCCGGGGTCACGAGACCCCCTTTTGTGACCTTTTGACAAGCAAAGTCAACAGGGAAGCCAGATTCATTGAACGACCGGGTTGCTAAATATGAACCAATTTGCCAAGCATCTGAATTTTGATCACGTGAGCACGGGGAAGCTGCAAAGGTTGTAACTCTGAAAAACGGCCATAAGTCACTTTTTCCAGCGCTGTTGTAACTTTGAACGGTCGCTAAATGAATTGTTGTAAGTGGAGGACTACCTGGATTTATGATGGTTTTCATTATCCCAGACTCCTGGGACTGTCATTTGCAGCTTTCTTAAGACGCAACTGTTTTGCTTAGCAACAGAAATTTTGAACTCGGTTGTGGTCATAAGTCGAGGACACTCTAGGGTACTCTTGGTTGCGAATTTGCTGCTTCTCTAGAAACCATCTGAAGGCTTCCACATGTGTTAGAACAAAGGTGGCCCAACTCAAGTGTGGAATGGAATTCACGGGGTTGGAGAAGGCTAGGTGGGTATGCGGTTGGCCATTTTATCAACGGCGAAAAACTGGCTAATTTCCATCAAACAGCAACTTACCCGTCCAATTAATTTTTTACTTGACTGAAGGTCAATTATGCTATCTTGCAAGCCTGCGAGAGAGACAGAAACAGACAACAAAAGCACACAGAGGAATTGTAGATAAGACAGAAATGGGGATTGCTGGAGGACAAAGCAAACCGGTGACCCTCAATTTCACTATCAATCAGAATACAAGCTGGAAGGGACCATGGAGGTCTTCTAGTCCAGCCCCCTGCTCAAGCAGGAGACCCAATACCATTTCAGACAAGTGGCTGTCCAGTCTCTTCTTAAAAGCCACAACTTCTGAAGGCCAGCTGTTCCACTGGTTAATTGTTCTTACTGTTAGGAAATTCCTCCTTAGTTCTAAGTTGCTTCTCTCCTTGATCAGTTTCCACCTGTTGCTTCTTGTCCTGCCTTCTGGTGCTTTGGAGAATAGCTTGGCTCCCTCTTCTTTGGGGCAGCCCCTGAGATACTGGAACACGGCTGTCTCCCCTAGTCCCCCTTTTCATTAAACTAGACAAACCCAGTTCCTGCAACCGTTCTTCATATGTTTTAGCCTCCAGCCCCCTAATCCTCTTGGTTGCTCTTCTCTGCACTCTTTCTAGAGTCTCAACATCTTTTTTACATCGTGGAGACTAAACCTGGCAGTGTGGCAGTGGGGATGCTTCATGTGGCAGTGGGGATGCTGCGATGGTCATAGCTGCGAGGACTGGTCATAAGTTACTTTCTTTGACGCTGTTGTAACTTTGAACAGTCACTAAATGAATGGTGATAAGGAGAGGACTACCTGTATTGGAGAAATCGTGAGCCACGGGGGTGGAATGTAATACAAAGTCTAGAGGAGCAAGCAACATCACTCACCTGTATCCCCTGGCCAGGTAAACAAAGAAAGCCATCAAGATTACCTGTCCCCTTTTAACCTTTGCCTACCTCTCGGAGGCCATTTGAATGCTTGAATCAAAACAGCCACAGGCTCCCTCTATGCCGGCTCAGAAGGATGAGAAAAAAAGTTTCTGATAGCTCCTTGTTCCCATGGAAACAGACAATTTACTTTCTTTGAAGTTCAACCCAATGTCTTGGGCCATCAAAGGCCTCGTGCGAGGAAATCCCTGTTTGATAAGAAGAACAATGCTAAAACTCATCTCGGGCTACCATGCCGATAAGGAAGGAAAGAACCACAGGTCTGCTGCCTTCTCTTTCCCTATACATGTGCAACGCCCTTGTAATTTGCAATTTTTTTTAAAAAAAAATAGAAATTAAACAGGTTACAAAGAATTTAAATTCGAGATTCGTAAAAATAAAGGCCTATGGAGATAGTGCACATAGGGCATTTCTCTCTCTCTCTCTCTCTCTCTCTGTGTGTGTGTTTATTTGCAAGAAGATGGAAATACAGCTAGAATTTGAATAAAAATGAAATCTTTGTATTCCCCAATCCCTGGTTTTTTAACCTTGGCAACTTTAAGATGTGTGGATTTCAATTCCCAGTATTCCCCAGCCAGTATTCTCCACTCCGCTCTCCATTCCCTGCTCAAGCAGGACAGCCCATATCATTTCAGACAAGTGACTTGGTCCAGTCTCTTCTTGAAAACCTCCAGCGATGAAGCACCCACAACTTCTGAAGGCAAGTTGTTCCACCAATTAATTGTCCTCACGGTTAGCAAGTTTCTTCTTAATTCCAGGTTGCTTCTCTCCTTGGTTAATTATTCCCATCCCATCCACTGTTCCTTGTCTTGCCCTCTGGTGCTTGGGGAAAATAAATCGACCCCCTCCTCTTTGTGGCAGCCTCTCAAATACAGGAATAAAACTAGACCTTTAAAAAAATCCACCTGGCCAGATGCCTTGAAGGCCTTATGGGCGTTCTACGTTTAAGGGACAATAGAATTAAAATGGCTGCTTGCTGACTAATATAAAGGAACATTTCTGCCAAAAGAAAGTTTGCACATTCTGCTCCAGAATGCACAAATTTAAATGGGCGAATAGCTTGGGTTTGACACTGTATTCCTATTGCCTCATAAAAAGGCAGAACAGGACTTAACATTTAATATCTTCTATTTATCCCTGACCGTGGGCGCACAAAACCATTGTTCCAGAGGTTATTTACAGACAGCAAAAACGAGCTCCTTCTCTCTCTGCTTGCAGGCGGTGTGTCAAAATTTGCAGCCCCTTCTTATATTTTATAGCAATAGTAAATTGTCTGTTTAGTTACTGAGATGGAATCTTCCACCCGTGTCTTTCCTTCTTTTTTCTTTGATGTGTAAATAAATAAAATCAGAACAGAGCTGGAAGGGACCGTGGAGGTCTTCTAGTCCAACCCCCTGCCTTCCAACTCTGATTATCTGTATCAAGCAGGAGATCCTATACCAGTGATGGGGAACCTTTTTGTTGTGGTGTGCTGAAAGTGCGCACTGAAAATGGGCCCGTTTTGGCCCTTCCTGTATTTTCAGAAGGCCCATTTTTCGGCCTCCCGATGCTGCAGAAGCTTCCCTTGAGCCTCTGGGAGGGCGAAAACAGCCTCAAACAGGCCAAAAATAAATAAAAATCACCTGGGAGGGTTGTGCATGCGCAGTGCAGGTAAGGTTTGGCTGGGGCTGACCAAAACTGGACGCAGTTATTCCAGATGTGGCCGTACTAAGGATTTATAAAGTTGTATTCATACTTCATGTGATTTTGATTCTGTGCCTCTGTTTATACAACCAAGGATTGTATTCGCTTTTTTGGCTGCTGCCGCACACGTCTGGCTCCTGTTCAAATGGAGGAACACAATCTCATCTCTAGAGCTCTTGGTCGAAGTAGGAAGTCTAACGGGGAAAGGAATGGAATGAGCAATAGAGTCGGCACCCAGAACGACAAGGGAGGCCATTATTCAAGCTTTGGAGCTGCCTGGGTGCTGCTTAGCCTCTTAATTTGTGGGTCAAACCACCTCCAAGAAGTAGCAGGACCGAGGGGACACACTGACTCCCAAGAGGAACACAAAAGGTTCAGGGGAGATAGCGGGGGGGCTACCCCTTAAAATAAAAGATTGAAAAAGCAGGTGATAAAAAGACTTCTAAACTCTGTTTTTCAACCAATGAACTTTCTGCTGGATGAGATCAGAGGAAATATCTGGCTTTCTTCCAAGCAGTTTCTGGAGACTTTATGTCTCCTCTCCTTTGGCAAGCTAAGGCACGGTACAAAGTACGTGATTAATGGAAATAAAAGCACCGGGCGCCCACACACGCACTTGTCCCAGACATAGGATCTGGGAAAAGGCCACTTGGTAGAGATTCAAACTCAGCAAGAGAATTCAAATGACAGATCCTTAGCGCTCTCTCTCTCTCTCCCCCAGCAGACGGTTGGGTACCCCAAGGGCACTTGGAAGGCAGAGCCATCCTTCAGAAGCAAGAACAAGAGTTGAGCTCAGCCTGGTCACCTTCTTTTTGATTCTCGGCCAACTAGCCAGAATCTGACAGGTTCGTTATCCCAGGTTCAGTAATGTATGAACCCCAAGATGTAGAATCCAAATTGCTCCTCTCTTTCTCGCTCATTTTGGGAGGTAGGAAGGTGTCTGATATTTTTCAGGGAAAGCTGAAGGTGTCCTTTATCAGAAGCATCTATTCCCAAGACTCAGGGGAAGATGTCTTGGGGAACAAGAGCCAGAATTACGGAATAATAGAGTTGGGAGGGACTTTGGAGGTCTTCTAGTCTAACCCCTTGCTCAAGCAGGAGACCCTATACCAGGGATGGGATTCTACCAGTTCCCACCTATTCGCTAGAACTGGTTGTTAACATTCTAAGCAGTTCGGAGAACCTGTGTTGTTAGAAGAAATTACTGGCCTAATCCTGTAAGGAAGGCAGGAAGGAAACATTCTGGTGTTGCTTACAGAAACTGCCTCTCCGTTAACCCTTATTACATTCTTGGCAGGACTAGACTTCCTGTCTCAGGAAATTCTCTGGAGTTTCCCCCCCCCCCTTTGCTGGTATTTTGTTTGTGTGGAGTGACCATTCAAAGTTACAATGGCACTGAAAAAAGTGACCTATGACCATTTTTCACACTTACGACTGTTGCAGCATCCCCACAGTCACGAGAGGCCAGGTGAGGAGATGCGTGCCTCGATGTGAGTTATATTGAGTTGGCCACGCCCAGCCAGTCACATGACCACCAAGCCACGCCTACCACCTAAGCCACACCCACAGAATCGGTTGTTAAAAATTTTGAATCCCACCCCTGCCCTATACCAGTGTTGGCGAACCATTTCGGCACCCAGTGCCAAAAAGGGAGCGTGCGTGTGCGTGGGAGTGCCGGAAACCAGAACAGCAGCACCCCAGTGCGCCAGCTAGTGTTCCGGTTTCTGGTGCGCATGCGCAGGCCGGAAGAACAACGGGCAATGTTGCTGGCGTGCCCGGAGAGATGTCTTGCATGCCACTTCCGGCAACGTGTGCCATAGATTCACCATCACATCCCTATAACCATGCCAGACAAATGGCTGTCCAGTCTCTTTTTAAAACCTCCACTGATGGAGCATCAACTTCTGGAGGCAAGTTGTTCCACTTTTTAATTGTTTTCACTGTCAGGAAATTTCTCCTTGATTCTGAGTTGGATCTCTCCTTGATAAGTTTCCATCAGGTATTTCTTGTCCTGCTCTCAGGTGCTTTGAAGAATAGGTTGACCCACCCTCTTCTTTGGGGCAGCTCCTCAAGTACTGGAAGACAGCTATCCTATCACCCCTAGTCCTTTTCTTCATTAGACTAGACCAGGGGTGTCAAACTCTTATTTCACTGAGGGCCGCACCAGGGTTGTGTTTGACTTCAGGGGACCAGGGTGGGTGTGGCCAGCTCGCTGTCACTCATGTCAGGGGCGCTGCAGTGGCCCGAGTGTTTTGCCAGCAAAAACGGGCTCCCGAGCTCTGTTTTCGGCTGCAACAACTTCCTACAACTCTCTTGTCAGCACCCTTGCCCTTCATGCCTAAGGCAGGACTTAGTAAATGTGACTAAATCACATTTGGCTGATGATTGGCCCAAAATCACCCAGGTGGCTTTTATGCCTAAAACAGGACCACAGCTCTCCGTGTCCTGGCGATTGGTCCAAAATCACCCAATCGTCTTTCTTGCCAAAGGCAGGATTAGAACTCACAGTCTCCTTGATTTCTAGCCTGACTCTTTAACCACTACAACAAGTACCACCTAATTAGAAGACAGTGGTAGTTACAGATCACTATGCCTGATTTTCATTACCTCCCCAGGACTCTAAAACTGATTTTTAAAAGCTATGCATGCATCTTAATGACGAACAGCTAAGATCAAACCACAGATGTAAAGTACTTCTGGCACAGTGACGCCTTCACTGTCAGATCTGCCAGGTTTTAGCTTTTAGCTACACAAAACCTGACTATATTATGGGTTGTTAAACAAGCTGTTATCCAAATAGCAATAGATGGGCATAATATCGATCCGTACGGCCTGCTAACCTTCAGAGAAATCGGGAGCTAAGTATGCTGCAAATATCTCTACAGAATATACCATTGAGAAGAACGGATCGAATGTTTCAAGGCATCCACTATCTTAGCAAGGTGGGTGGGTGGGTGGGGAAACTGTCCATCAAAAGAATTTTCCTGTGACATAAATGTCCAGTTTAGGAACTTCTATTTGCAGGTATTACTAAATATCTTCAATTTTCTGTAAAAGGATGATCTAAAACAGGGGTGTTCAATCTTGCCCACTTTAAGACTTGTGGGCTTCAACTTCCAGCGTTCTCCAGCCAGCCAAGCAGGAGACCTTATACCATTTCAGACCAATACTTGTCCGATCTCCTTTTGAAAACCTGTGTCCCGAGGTCACGCGATCCCCTTTTGCGACCTTCTGATAAAGCCAAGTCAACGGGGAAGCCAGATTCACTTAACAACCGGATTACTAACTTATCAACGGCAAGGATTTGCTTAACCACGGAGGCAAGAAAAGTTGTACAAATGGGGGCAAAATTCACTTCACCAATGCCTCACTTAACAACAGAAATTTGGGGTTAAATTGTGGTCGTAAGTCGAGGACTAGCTATTGTCAACCTTGAAGCTGACCTGACCGGAGCCATCTTGGAGCTTCGGTGTTGCCCCACACCGGAGCCGAGGGATAGGGAGGTGGGGATTAGAGATAGCTGCGGTTTTGTAGCCAAAATAAAATACTTTTTCCTGGGAACCACACCTGGCATTCTCACACACCTGGCCAGAGGAAGGAGGAGTGATGTCACCAGACAACCAGACCATCTTGATTGGATGATGTGACTGTTTGAGGTTGTGGGAAAACTTCCTCTTTTAATTAGGTGAAAACCGGCAGTTTTCATCAGATCTGTGCCAATATGACCTGTCCCAATAAAGCTATTCTTTGAGGGTTTCACCTGCCTTGGAGTTTTGCTTCCTATGGGTCTGTTACTTGGAGCCCTGACATTGTACCACGTTCTTATCGCACCGTTTAAAAAGTGAACTGTAGCTCTGAGAACAGCTGGGCTGCCCACGGTTAAGAGTCCATGTTTGCTTTCAGATAATTGTTGCTATAATTACACTTGGAGGATTTCCAGACCCAATCCTAGGTATGCTTTCTGGAAGAACGATTCACAAAATTGGAAAAGTTTGCTGGCAAGAAAGACGTCAAAAAAGTTTGCACTCTTGCGATCATCCCACCCGCCTGGGCAAAACTGAATGGCAATCTCACTTCCTGCGATGGATTGAAATGACAATGGTGGAGATTTGTGCCTTTGGATCCCTTTTGGCTACCTGGAGTCCTCAGGAGCCCAGGATTTTAAAAGCAGAGGCTGTGATTTTTTTTTTTCTCCTGCCAAAGACGCCGCGTGGCCCTGACGGTTCTTTCAATGGCCGCGATTTCCTTGGCAAGGAGCCTCTTGGAGCCAGCTGTGAAAATGCATATATAGACGCACGCATAAAAAAAACCCACGCCCTTGTGTTCAGACCATGTTGTGAAGATGTCCAGACTGACCTTTCCCTGTCTTTTGTCTGCCCCCATTTTTCTTCCTCCCTGATGAGTCCTGGAAGGGCTGGGATGACTTAGAAGAACAGCCCATAATCATAACTTTAGGGATGAAATGCATTGATTGATTTTTCTGGGAATGATGAACGAATGAATCACTTTTTTGGGGGAGAGGGGGTGTGTGATTAGGGCAATTCAATGAGAATCAGAAATTCAACTTGTAAGACGACCTGGCCACCGGTTTCTGTTGGTTCTGAATTCCAGTGACTTTCCCCCCCCCCTCCTCTTTGCCTGGAGCTAGGCAACCTTACTTTAATTATGCATTGTAACCTTGGTAAAGGTGGGAGGTGTCTGAAACTGGGCACAAGAAAGCAGGGGAAAGAAAAGGAAGTGGGGTGGTGAAATTGTGTTCAACAACTGAATTCAGAATAACAGAGTTGGAAGGGACCATTCCATTCTGTAATTGTATTGCATTGTATTATTCTATTCTAATTCTATTCTGTAATTGCATTGTATTATTCTAATTCTACTCTATTCCATCCTTAATTGTCTCACGGATTAATTGTTCTCATTATCAGGGAATTTCTCCTTGGTTCTAGGTTGCTTTTCTCCTTGATTCGTTTCCATCCGTTGCTTCTTGTGCTTTGGAGAATAACTTGACCCCTCTTCCTTTGGGGCAGCCCCTCAAATATTGGCAGACTGCTATCATGTCACCCCCGCGTCCTTCTTTCCACTAAACAAAACTGGTTCAAATCAACACGGGCTTGAAAGAATAAGAAGAGCATTGAAGCTTTTGAACTTTGAACTGAAGTGAGGCTCTCTTTTCCCCCCCATGCAAAACGCATAAATAGGTTTTTGCTTAAACTACGTTTGGTCTTCTGCTAAGCAAATAGTCAATGCTCCGTCACCATCTTCATTCATTTTGGCGACTCCAAATGGCCTTTTCAGTTTTTTTGTGTCCAAACTCCCACAATTTCCTCCCAAACTCATATTGTTTTCCAATTATCACCATTCACTGGAGAGTAACGTGAAATTATCACCAACCTACAGATACCTAATTTCATATGCACCTGGCTTACAACCATCAGGATGACACCAATTACTTTCTGGCATACATTTTATCCATTTAGACAATTTGTTCATAATTAAATCTACAACTTCATTTCCCTGGATATATTTAGCAGCTCGGTTCCTAAGGTCAGGTGTCTTTCCCTTCCCCTTTCTCTTAATTTCACAGGAACAACATGCCTATTTTTCATTCCCTCCCTCCCTCCCTCCCTTCCTTCCTTCCTTCCTTCCCTCCTCCCTTCCCTCCTTCCTTCCCTCCCTCCCTCCTTCCTTCCCTCCCTCCCTATCATCTAGTCCTGTGATGGCGGACCTATGGCACGCATGCCGGAAGTGGCATGCAGAGCCATCTCTCCGGGCACGCCAGCCATCATCCGTTGCTCTTCCATGTTCCGGCCAGCTGGTCTTCCTGTGCGTGGGAATGCTGGAAATTAGAAAAGCAGCCCCCCAGCGCACATGTGTATGCTGGGAAGCTGAGCTTCTGGTTTCTGGTGCCCGCACACGTGCCAGCTAACTGGTCTTCACACGTACATGCGTACCAGAAACTGAAAGCTCAACTTCCTGGTGTGCAAATGTGCACTGGGAAGCTGTTTTTTCTGGTTTCTGGTGCTCCACTCAGTGCCGAAAAGGTTTGCCAACACTGATCTAGCCTAATACTTTTTACTATGGATGACATTCATGAAGCACGTTGCCCAGAGGTGGGTATTCAGCAGGTTCTGACCAGTTCTGGAGAACCACTAGCAGAAATTTGGAGTAGTTCGGAGAACTGGCAAATCCCACCTCTGACTGGCCCCACCAACCCCATCTCTTCTCTGCCTCCCATTGAGTCCCAGCTGATTGGCTGGGTCTTCTTTGGTTGCCCTGCACAGGAGAACGGAGCTGGAAAGCAGGTTAGTGGGGTGGGGAGGGAATGGGGATTTTGCAGTCTCCTTCCCCTGCCACGCCCACCAAGCCACACCATGCCCACCAAGCCACGCCCACTGAACCGGTAGTAAAAAATTTGAATCCCACCACTGACGTTGCCCAATTTATCCCTGGTTCTTCTACAAGTAGTTCTCAACTTACAACAGTTTATTTATTGACTGTTCAAAGTTACAGCAGCACTGAAAAAAATGACTTATATCAGTGATCCCCAACCTTTTTTATGGCGCGGCCCGGTACCGGCATCAGCTGGGCGCCGCCATCTTTTTTTGATGAAAAAGTGCTTCCGGTGACGTCACCGGAAGCACTTTTTCATCAAAAAGATGGCGCAGCGCTCGATGCTTTTCGGTAGAAATGGCTTTCTTCCGGCTCAGAAATGGCCATCTTTTTGATGAAAAGCGGTGAGCTTTCTACTGGAAAAGCTCACGAGCGCTGCGCCGCTTATCTTTTTGATGAAAACGTGCTTCCAGTGAGCTTTTTACCCGGAAAAGCTCACCGGAAGCACTTTTTCATCAAAAAAAGATGGCGGCGCCCAGCAAGCCAGCGGCCCGGTAGGACTTGTTCCGCGGACCGGTACCGGTCCGCGGACTGGTGATTGGGGATCCCTGACTTATATGACCTCAGCGTCCTCATGGTCACATGATCCAAATTCAGACCCTTGGCCACAGATTCATATTTTTGACGGTTGCAGTGTCCCTGCGTCATGTGATCCAGTGGTGGGATTCAAATTTATTTTACTACAGGTTCTGTGGGCGTGGCTTGTTGGGCGTGGTTTGTTGGGCGTGGTTTGTTGGGCGTGGCTTGTTGGGCAAGGCAGGGGACGGATACTGTAAAATCTCCATTCCCTCCCCACCCCTGGGGAAGGTTACCACCGGTTCTTCGAACTGCTCGAAACTTCTGCTACTGGTTCTCCAGAACTGGTCAGAACCTGCTGAATGCCACCTCTGGTCTGATCCCCTTTTGTGACTTTCTGATCAGCAAAGTCAATGGGGAAGCCAGATGATGCTACTAACTTAACTAGTGCAGTGACTCACTTAACAGCGGTGACCAGAAAGGTGGTAAAATGAGGCAAAACTCACGTGACAAATGTCTCACTTAGAAATGTGGGGCCCAGTTATGGTTGTAAGTTGAGGACCACCTACCTGTATTTGTCGCTAATCCTTTGGAATGTATCATGAAACTCTCGGCAATCTATGGATTCAAACATTGATAATCACTAGATCACATTCTAGATCACGTTAACTCATGTTTTTAGGCATACATCTTATCTTTTTTTAAAAAAATTCATAATTCAACCTATACAGGTAATTCTCAACTGACGACCATAAATGGGAGCGGAGGTTCGATCTCTAAGCAGCGCAGTCATTAAGTGAGTTGCGCCTGATTTTACAACCCTTTTTGCAGCGGTCCTTAAGCAAATCCAGTTTCTTCTTTGACTTTGCTTGTTGGAAGCCCCCTCGGGAAGCTCGCAAATGGCCATCGTGGGACCCCAGGATTACCGCAAAAGCCACAAATACGTGCCAGTTGCTAAGCACCTACATTTCGATCCATGACCACCAGGATGCTCAATAATCTTAAGTGTGAAGACACTGAAGGGAAGACCCTTACAACCCAAGTCACTTTTTTCAACACTATCGTTACTTCAAATGGTGGTTAAATGAACGGTCGTAGTCGTAAGCTGAGGACTACCTACACTTGTATTCCCTTGCAGGTATTCCTCCACTCCCAACCTATCTTTTTCAGATCTGCTATATTTCTCCTTTCTCTTTGTTTCAGGGACTCACCCAACATATATATCTCTCTCTCTCTCTCTCTCTCTCTTTCTCATTTCATTTATTCATTCATTCATTCACACCTGTTTCAATGGTGCTTTCTCTCTCTCTCTTTCTCTTTTTCTTTCGGTCTCTCATTCTCTCTCTCCCTCTTTCTTTTTTCTCTCTCTCTTTCTTTCTCTTCTCTCTCTCTCTCTCTCTCTCATTTCATTCATTCATTCATTCATTCATTCATTCATTCACACCTGTTTCAATGGTGCTTCTCTCTCTCTCTCTCTCTCTTTTTCTTCGGTCTCTCATTCTCTCTCCCTCTTTCTTTTTCTCTCTTTCTTTCTCTCTCTCTCTTTCTCTTTTTCTTCTCTCTCTCTCTCTCTCTGTTTCTCTCTGTGTGTGTTTCTCTACACACACACACACACACACACACACACACACACGCACGCACCAATGTTAGAAAGGAATTTGGGATCATTTTGTAAACAGTCAATTAAGCCATTTGGCTGGACTCTTGTGAGCAGTTTGTTCCTTCCTTATTAGATTTAGCAGCCATCTGACTCCCACAAGACTCTGGCTCCTTATGATACAAGCAATTAAAAAGACACGTCCCTGGAAGAGGCCAACAACCACACATAGCGCGAGAACCAACAAAACATTAGCCAAGAGTCTACATCCACCACCTTAATTCCAGGCCAGTTTGCATTTCCCAGTTTGTCTGGGAAATGTAGCGGTCCAAATGTGGCTCTGGGACGGATTCAACCATAAGGCCATCCAAGCATTTTTAGAAGACTGGAGGCAATTCCTCTCGGGACAATGAGAGGAGAAGCTGCCATCAAAATCAGGACAACAACAGTCGAAACAAAATTCCTGCACTTAAAAAAAAAGGGAACAAACCTTCATTCGCCTCTCCACAGCCACCATCCTGGTTTTTTTAATGGCACAATATGGACACCCCTGTTTACGGGGAACCTGAAGCATCCTCAAACAAGGTCAAAATCTGCAAGATTTTGGATCTAGAGGGACATGATAGCATTATCCCGGTATTTGAGGGGCTGCCACAAAGAAGAGACAACCGATTCTCCAAAACAGGACAGGAAGCAACAGATGGACACTAATCAAGGAGAGAAGCAACCTAGGACTAAGGAGAAACTTCCTAACAGTGAGGACAATTAACCAGTGGAACAACTTGCCACCAGAAGCTGTGGGTGCTCCATCACTGGAGGTTTTTCAATAAGAGATTGGACAGCTTGAGCAGAGGGCTGGACTAGAAGACCTCCAAGGTCCCTTCCAGCTCTATTCTGATTGAAGTTGGAATACAGTCCCAATCATCCCTGACCACTGGTTCAGGGACAAGAGATGATGGCACTTCCAAGAAGTCACCTTAGGTTCTGTTTCATGGCTCTTGTCGTCCCTCACCCAGTGCCAAAGGAAAGAGGACACAATCAATGACAAAAATCAACCCTCAGCCAAGTTCTGGGGCACTGCAGATCGGGTATGGTCCGACTATAAGCCTCAGTGCACGATCCTCAGAATAGTATCAGTCGTTTCTCCGGAAGAATATCCCATCTCGTCTAATGCTGCGCTGGGTCTATTTCCTGCATCTGGGAGGGTATTCACTGCCTATGAATGAAGTAGGACATCTCTCCATCTTTTTTAGCTTGCTTGGAAAAAGTGCACCTAATTGTGAAATCCAGCACGATTCCCTGGGCTTTGCAACGTAGGCGTTCCAAGCTGGAGAAGAAGGATGTTGCAAGTGTGAGTTAGAATTTCTAAAGGAACCTGGTGGGATTCTTTTCTGAAGTTGGAGAAGATCAAAGGAGATGGCCAGATTTCCATATTCAGGAGTTTTCATTCAGGAATTGCCAGAAAGAAGAGGGAGCCAAGCTATTCTCCAAAGCACCTGAGGGCAGGACAAGAAGCAGTGAATGGAAACGAATTCAGGAGAGAAGCAACTTGGAACTAAGAAGAAATTTCATGACAATGAGAACAATTAATCAGTGGAACAACTTGCTTCCAGAAGTTGTGGATACTCCAACACTGGAAATTTTAAAGAAGAGATTGGACAACCATTTGTCTGAAATGGTATAGGGTTTCCTGCTTCAGCAGGGGGCTGGACTAGAAGACCTCCAAGGTCCCTTCCAACTCGGTTATTCTATATAATTCGATATAATTCTATATGGGTCAATCCCATCTGCCTCCACCCTGCAATTTTTTTTGTAAAAGTTTTATTTGGGTTTTCACAACACATAATACAGATCAAATATCTTTTTTTGAGAAAAGCATGGTCCCGGGTTATCACTTTTCCATACGGACACAAACTCAATTTCATATTCATCTTTGTGTTCTATTCCATATCTTATTACTATTTAACATTTTCTCAATAATATTTCCCTTTCCTTAGTTTTCCCAACCTTGCTTTTAATTATCTCACTCCTTTCTAAATTCAATTATATATATCTTTTTCTAAGTTTCAATATCTTTCTAATCATTATATTTATACTTTTGTCTGTCCTGTTTCAATTTCATATTTTCTTTTCTCATTAAACAAAATTTTCCCCTGTAGTTACTGATTGGAGTATGACACCTTTGTATCTTTTAATTTTTGTCCATTCAACACTTATTTAAACTTCAATTTACAATTATAACATTCAATATAACACATAACTTCCAGTCGAATTCTGCTTGGTACGTTCTTAAAATACACACTAAGTTCTTAAAGAGAAAGTATATATATAACAATAATAAATAAAATACTTATTATAATCTTTAACATCTTTAACATTTCTTTTCAATGGGATATCATACTTCCTTAGGAACACTTATAATATTTCCATAGTTTTTTCATATTTCTTTCATATTCCTCTTCACTTAAATTTTTATAACACATTTATAATAATTAAAATGTTCCCATCCTTTCCTCATTTCATTCTCTCAATCTCTTTATTTCATTTATTTATTAACAAACATTCCATTACATTACAACGAGTATTTTATCTATCATTTTAATCACACTTGTTTCATATTTTCTAAGCTCATTTCTATTTCTAATATAATAATACTATCTTATGTACCCTTGCAGAATCCCTATTTTAATTAAATTTTCACCCATTATCTCTATGTCTTCTAAATAGGCTTATACCTTTAATCCTTGTACATTTTCCCTCTTTCTCTATAGCCTGTTTCTGTCCTTTATAACTTCTTTTCCTTTCCCTCTTCCCCATCTTCTTCTCCCTCCCCTTTTTGACCCCTTGTCTCTTCTAATTCTAATTCTCTCTTCTGTAATCCTCTCTTCTGTTTCTTCCTAATATTGTAATTACTTTTCAAACTATTCTCTTTTTTTTGGTTGTTTTTTCAGATCATAAATTTTTCACTCTCTTTCCCCCCTTTTCTTTCTTTTCCCCACATAGAATTACTTGATCATTGAAGATGGCTTCTTCTTTGTCACACCCTTCTTCTACAGGCATTTCTTCTTGTTTCTCTTAGTTCAGGATCTCCATTTCTAAAAATTGAAATACGAAGCCAAAAAAACCTCTTCCTTCTTGTGCATCTTCTTTCTGTTTTTTAAGTTCCATTTTCAGTACTTCCAAGAGTGATACCATTTTAAAAACTTTTAAACAACCACCCGATTGATTTTAGTCCTTTAGATCCAATAACCAAAAATCCCAAAATCACCAAGTAATCCAAATAATCCAAAGCTGTTTCTTCTTGCTTCTTTTCTCCACTTTCTCTTCCTGGGGTTCTATTATCTTGTTACAAAGTTTCAGTTAGAATGTATCTTTTAGGAATCTTGTTAAAGTTTCAATGTTAATTCCTTTTACTTCCAGGTGGTCTCCTCCATTTTCCCAGATCCCACCCTTTTGTTTTTTCCTTTTCTCTCCTTTCCTTCTTTTAAAAGTTTTTGAAGACCCAGAAGTCTTTATTATCCCTTTGACATTTTATTTTCAGCTTAAATGCCTGTTAATGTCAAAGTGGATTTTTATCAGTTTCTTACTTAAATCTCTTAGTTGTCGATATGGGGAAGGAAAGAAAAAGAAAACCAAATCCTTTCCCTTCCCTCTATCATTTGTCGCTTCAAAATCTTCTTTGGGAGCAATGTTATTCTTTATAGTTCAAATTCCAGGGAACTTTATGTTGTTGCTTTTTCAGTTTGACCCGGTCAGCCAAAACTTTCTCTTCTTATCTTCCTCCTGCACATTCTTTTCCGGTTGAGTTCTTCTTTGATGTGGCCATTTCTGACCACCGCTGCAACTGCCTTCGGGAAAGCGAGTAATGGCCAGCTGGGGAGGAGAGATGGGGCTCTCCTCGACCCTGCTGATGGTCTCCCCCCTCTTCACCACCTCTACGGGGTGGTTTAGCCCCGAAACCAGCCAGCTCGGGGCGCTCCAGCGGCGAGCACAGATCAAAACTGCGCACGATCACAGATTTCAGTCCATCACTGAAGAAGCTCAAACCGGAAGTCACCCTGCAAATTTTAAAGGAGATGTCTAGCATACCATCCCCACTCCCTCACTTCAATCCATTCCCTCCTTGGTGGATGGACCCAATAAAGGAGAAGAAATGGTTTTGAACAGCCAGTTTCATGCAGTGGCTAAAGACACCAGGGGATCCTGAGTTCTAATCCATATTTAGGATCACGTTTGTTTGACCAAAGTAGTTTATATGGAAGTCACTGTCTTCCCACATGTTGGAAACGTGGACAACATGAAGGATTATTTTTGTCAGGTCTGGTAGACTTGTAAAATAAGCCAAAAATTTCCGAGTTCAAATAATTTTTAAAAAACATTCTGTTGAAACTAGAATAATTCTTGCTGGGATGAAAGGAAAGCCAATTGGGAAAAAGTCACGAAAGATTATTTTTATACATGCTCACCACTGCAAGACTGTTCAGATGTCCAAAAATTGAGACTCCGAAATAGCCACAACAAAGGAAAGGATGGTGAAGATGACAGAACTAGCAGGAATGGCAAAATTAACTTCTTTGATTACAGAAAGATAAAAACTACATTAGTCCGTGACTAGGAATTCCTTATGACTTTTTGCTGAAAAAAAGAGAAAAATGTGATTTATGGGTTTGGAGATTGGACAGGGTAGATTATGGAAGGAAGGAAATTACGATATAACTTTAGAGAGAGAGAAGGCAAAATATAAAAGTATTTATAACGGCTGTCAAGGAGATTGGAAGCCACTTTCTTTCTAATCTTTCTTTATTATCCTTTCCTTTATTTTTCTATTTCCCTTTTTTCATTATTACTTTATTTTCTTTTTATGGTTTTTACAGTGTTAATTTCTTCAGTAAACAATCATAAAGACAAACAACAGGTTTTGAGTTAATTAATATTACATTAGACAAATTAACCGAGGAAACAAACTTCCATCCATACAGGTAGTCCTAGACTGACAGCCACAATTGGGATCAAAATTTCCATTGCTAAGCAAGGCGGTTGTTAAGAGAGTCGTGCCCTATTTTACAACTTTTCTTGCCATGGTTATGAAGTGAATTCCTGCAGCTGTTAAGTGAATCATGCAGTCATTAAGCAAATCCAGCTTCCCCCGCATTGACTTTGCTTGTTGGAAACTGGCTGGGTAAGTTGGAAATGGCGACCCCCTCATGGCTCCAGAAATATGCGACCATCCTAAATCCATGCCGCTTGCCAAGTGCCTGAATTTTGATCACGTGACCTGGGATTGCTACAATGCTCGTAAGTGTGAAAAATGGTCATAAGTCACTTTTTTCAGTGGCGTTGTAACTTTGAATAGTCACTAAATGAATGGTTGTAAGTCAATTAGGATAGATAGATAGATGGATGGATGGATGGATGGATGGATGGAAGCAAGGAAGGAAGGAAGGATGGATGGATGGATGGATGGATGGATGGAAGGAAGGAAGGATGGATGGAAGGTAGGATGGATGGATGGAAGGTAGGAAGGAAGGAAGGATGGATGGAAGGAAGGAAGGATGGATGGATGGAAAGAAGAAAGGATGGATGGATGGATGGATAGAAGGAAGGATAGATGGAAGGATGGATGGATGGGTGGATGGAAGGAAGGAAGGATGGATGGATGGATGGATGGATGGATGGATGGAAGGATGGATGGATGGAAGGAAGGATGGATGGAAGGAAGGTAGGATGGATGGATGGAAAGAAGAAAGGATGGATGGATGGATGAATGGATAGAAGGAAGGATGGATGGATGGATGGATGGATGGAAGGAAGGAAGGAAGGATAGATGGAAGGATGGATGGATGGATGGATGGAAGGAAGGATGGATGGATGGATGGAAGGAAGGGTGGATGGATAGATGGATGGATGGAAGGAAGGAAGGATGATGGATGGATGGATGGATGGATGGATGGATGGATGGAAGGAAGGATGGATGGAAGGAAGGAAGGAAGGAAGGATGGATGCATAGATGAAAGGAAGGAAGGATGGATGGATGGATGGAAGGAAGGAAGGATGGATGGATGGATGCATGGAAGGATGGATGGATGGATGGATGGAAGGATGGATGGAAGGAAGGAAGGATGGATGGATGGATGGAAGGATGGATGGATGGAAGGATGGATGGATGGATGGATGTGTGTGAGCTGCCTTCTTTCTTGGAGTCTTAGAGGACAACCATTTAAATATGAGCCAGCCAAAAAAGCCAATTCAGTTCTAGGCTGCATAAACAGAGGGATAGAATTAAAATCCCATGAAGTGTTAATCCCATTTTATAATGCCGTAGTAAGGCCACACTTGGAATACTGCATCCAATATTGGTTGTCATGATATAAAAAAAGATATTGAGACTAGAAAGAGTGCAGAGAAGAGCAACAAAGATGATGAGAGGACTGGAGGTGAAAACATACAGTATAAAGAACCGTTTCTGGAATTGGGTATATCTAGTTTGATGAAAAGAAGAACTAAGGACATTTTAGCAGTCTTCCGATATCTCAGGGACTACTGCCCCAAAGAAGGGGGTCAATTTATTCTCCAAAGCACCTGAGGGCAGGACAAGAAGCAACGGGTGGAAACTAATCAAGGAGAGAAGCAACTTAGAACTAAGGAGGAATTTCCTGACAGTTAGAACAATTAACCAGTGGAACAGCTGGCCTTCAGAAGTTGTGAATTCTCCAACACTGGAAGTTTTTAAGAAGATATTGGACATCCATTTGTCTGAAATGAAGGAGGGTTTCCTGCCTAAGCAGGGGGTTGGACTAGAAGACCTCCAAGTTCTCTGCCAACTCTGTTATTCTATTCAATATACAGCTGGGGCTGCAGTATACAGCTGGATGCCTACCCATCACCAAACAGCTCAAACCATGTTTTGTCTGCAGCAGCCTCAAAATTAAGCCCTCCGCATCCCATAAGCTGCTCAACAACCCCCAACCCCCGCCCCGACCCTTAACTTCGTCTGAATTGGAAGCCGGCCGGCTGAAAAAAAAAGCCCAGCCCTTTTCAACCAAAGTGCCAGCCACACAAAAAAGGGCAGCAGAAAAAAAAAAAAAAGAAAAAAAAAAGCGAAGGCGCGAGAGAGGAGCAGCAAGCGGGTTAGAAAGAGCAAAGCGGGCACAGCGCTAAGCAAAGCTGCGAGAAAACATGCCTTTGTCGGAGTCGCAATCTATTTTAAGACACGGAGCCATGTTGTTGTGCGGCCGGAGGGAACCCAGAGCGACTGATGAGCGCAGGGGCCAGAAGGTGACTTGGGGAAACGCGTGAAAATTAAAACGGGCCCCTGGTGCAATTGCTGGATTCTTCTGAGCTGGGTTTGGCTTGGAGTTTGTCACCAAAGTGGGCCAAGGATCGGAGCTGATTTGCGGTCACAAATACTGAGGAGGGGAGGGGGTTGATTTTGTCCCCTCCCCCTCTTCCCCCCCGCCCTTCTCTCCAGCCATACCAGGGAAGGCATAGAGACAAAAGGCAGGAGAACAAGCCCTATGGAGAAATCAGGACCAATACTTGAATACAGCTCATCAGTCTGGAATCCACATTACATAAAGGATATTAATACAGATAACAGATAATCAGAGTTGAAAGGGATCTTGTAGGACATCTAGTCCAACCCCCCAAGCAGGAGACCTTACACCATTTCTGACGAATGGCAGTCCAATCTCTTCTTGAAGGTCTCAACTGAGGGCGCTCCCACAACTTCCGAGGGCAACTTCCGTTTCATGGGTTGATTGTTGTCACTGTCAGAAAGTTTCTCCTTATTTCTAGGTTGAGTCTCTCCTTGTTCAGTTTCCATCCATTATTCCTTGTCTGGCCTACAGGCGCTTTAGAAAACAGCTTGACCCCTTCCTCTCTGTGGCAGCCCGTCAAATATTGGAAGACCGCTCTCATGTCTCCCCTGGTCCTTCTCTTCACTAAACTAGCCAGGCCCAGTTCCTGCAACCGTTCTTCAGTCGAGAAAGTCCAGAAATATTTCACGAGAAGAGTTCTCCACTCCTCTACTCGTAGCAGAATATCTTATGCCACCAGACTTGAAATTTTAGATTTAGACAACCTAGAACTATGCCGCCTTCGGTCTGATCTTAGTACATAAAATTATACATTGCAATGTCCTACCTGTCAATGAATACTTCAGCTTCAACCACAACAATACAAGAGCAAACAATAGATACAAACTCAAGGTTAACCGCACCAAACTTGATTGCAGGAAATACAACTTCAGCAACAATGTCTGGAATATTCTACCTGACTCTGTGGTTTCTTCCCCAAACCCCAAAAACTTTAACCTCTGGTTCACCCAAACTGGTCTGAACCGGTAGAATCCCACCAGTTCAAGGAGAGATCTCCAAAAGTGCTTTTTCAAAAAGTGCTTTTTTTTTTTTCCCTTTAGGAAGAAGAAGAAAATGTTTCACTTCTCATCCCGGAAGCTTCATCAGTTGTGACTGGGAAGGATGGAAGGATTGTTATTTCTTTGCAGTTACGATGAAGCTTCTTGGGATGAGAAGCGAAATGTCTCCTTTCTCAAGGGAAAACCAAAATCCAGTTGCCTTTTGAAAAAGCACCATTGGAGAGATGTTGCACCAACCATGGTTGTAGGCATCAGGAATGTCCCTTCTGCCTTGTGGTTTCCTCCTTTGGAAGCTTGATGGCTCTGGAGTTCTCCTCCCAAGGTGGAAATCCCAAATGTGCTTTTTCGAGAGGCAATTGGACTTTTTGTTTTTGTTTTTTCTTTGAAGACGTTTCGCTTCCCATCCAAGAAGCTTCTTCAGCTCTGACTGGATGGTGGGGAATGGAAGGATTTATACCCCTTGCAGACACAGCTGGTCATTTGCATCCTTTTATAGTGAGAATACCTGGAGGTTTATCTGCGTCTCCAGGGTCAACCCAGAGTGGTGCAAACGGGTGTGGAGCCTTCTTGGAACTGTCGGAAGGACTGTGTTGTAGATTGGAGATAGGTGGAAAGTTTCGTGCGACTAGACCTCATTTTGCACCCTCAGAGGATTGTATCAATGTGGAGAATAGGATGATTCAGCAAGATATTTGTAGATATTTGGTGAACATGCAACCAAGTAGGAGTCTCTAAGAGGTGCTCCAGAGGGGGCTGGTATTCTCAAGATGCGTTGAAGTCATAGCCCTCCATGGGGTTTTCTTGGCACCAATGCAGAATAGGGTTGGACCTGATTTTTTTCTCTCTGGCATGTTTTGTAGTGACCTTCTATCCAATTAGACTTTCTTCTCCTTCTCCTCTCTCCTCCTCCTCCTTTCTTCTCACTCCTCCTCCTCCTCCTCCTCCTCCTCCTCCTCCTCCTCCTCCTCTTCTTCTTCTTCCTCCTTCTCCTTCCTTCCTTCCTCCTCCTCCATCTCCTCTTCCTCTCCTCTTCCTCCTTTTCCCACCACCTCCTCTCTTCTCCTCCTCCTTTCTTCTCTCTCCTCCTCCTCTTCTTTCTCCTCCTCCTCCTTCCTCCTTCCTCCTCCATCTCCTCTTCCTCTCCTCTTCCTCCTTTTCCCACCACCTCCTCTCTCCTCCTCCTCCTTCCTCCTCCATCTCCTCTTCCTCTCCTCTTCCTCCTTTTCCCACCACCTCCTCTCTCCTCCTCCTCCTCTCTCTCTCCTCCTCCTCTTCTTCTTCCTCCTCCTCCTCCTTACTTCTTCCTCCTCCATCTCCTCTTCCTCTCCTCTTCCTCCTTTTCCCACCACCTCCTCTCTCCTACTCCTCCTTCCTTCTCCATCTCCTCTTCCTCTCCTCTTCCTCCTTCTTCCACCACCTCCTCTCTCCTCCTCTATCTCCTTCCTCCTCCTCCTCCCACCTACTCTGAGATAAGGTTATTCCCTGGACTATAAAACTAAATTCTTGAAACGCTTATCGGTAGAGGCCTCCATCAACCTGTGTTGATGGGGGCACAATCTGTGGACGTTTGGCCCGCTGCACGGGGAGGGGGGGCGGGCGCAGGGGAGGGCAAGCGTTTCAGTGGATTCAGTTCATAAGGAATTCCGGAGCTGAGGTTCAGCCCCATCTGGCAGGCATCGAATTGGGGGGGAGAGGGGGAACCCTCCCCGTTTTGTTCCTGTTCTTTTCTCTCCCCCCCCCCCCTCTCCCTTCCCCATACTAGCGCTGGTCAAATCCTGTCCGTGGCATCGGGCTGATCCTTTTCTCCTTGCAAAAGAGCGCAGGCAGGGCCTTCAGCTGCGGGGGATGTTGGGAGGGAAGAGCCCCGTTGCTCTTGGGTGAAGGAAAGATCATCGCCCCCCCTCTTCAAGAACCAAACCCAAGGATGCCTATCAAAGAGCCGCCGGCTGAGAGAGCGAGAGCTGCCTGCAGCTGCTTCCCCCCCCGGGGGAAGCCCGTCTTCACATTATGTCAGGAGGCGCGATGGGCAGGAGAGATAAATAAAAGACATTTTCTCTCCCTAGTTGAGCTAAAAGGACGGCTTCCCGGGGCGGGCGTGTGCGTGCATGCAAGCGATGTGCAGGGAGGAGGGAGGCAGTTATCACCTGCTCGCTAAAAGCTTTGACCGGGGTTGTTGCTTTGTTGTTGTTTCGTGGGTGAGGTTGTGTTTTGCTTTGAACATGAGTGCCTTTTAGCCGCTGTGTATTTCCCTTTTTTCAGGGGAGGAACCAACCCAACAGGGTGTGAAAACAGCCCCGAAATGACCGAGTTTTAGTGTTCTGGTATATAGTTTTATGAGTTTATAATATAACACACGAAGAGAATACAAAAAGCAAATATTAGGGAAATTAGGGAAGGAAAAGGGGAAGTGAATAGGGATCAGGGTTCATTTGGTACCCTGGATTGGTTTGTTTACCTTAAAAGAAATCCAAGGTTGGTTTGGACTCAAACTTTCCTCATCTCCTCATCAGGATTTAGATGTTCCTATTTTTATTTTTTATTTTTTATTTTTCTTTCTTTCTTTCTTTCTTTCTTTCTTTCTTTCTTTCTTTCTTTCTTTCTTTCTTTCTTTCTTTCTTTCTTTCTTTCTTTCTTTCTTTCTTTCCTTCCTTCCTTCTTTCTTTCTTTGATTTTTATCCCGCCTTTAAGATTTATACCAATAACTCAGGATAGTGAACATACCCAATACTCCCTTTGCCTCCTATTTTCCCCACAACAACAACCTTGGGAAGTGGGTTGGGTTGAAAGACAGGGATCAGCCCAAAGTCACCCAGCCACCTTTCATGCTTGGCAGGACTAGAACTCCCAATGTTCCGATGGTGCCCAAAATCACCCAGATGCTTTCATGTCTAAGGCAGGACTAGAACTCCCATTCTCTTGGTGATTAGCCCAAAGTAACCCAGCTGGCTTTCATGCTTAAGGTGGGATTAGAACTCCCAGTCTCCTGGTGATTGGCCCAAATCACCCAGGTGGCTTTCATGCTTAAGGCGGGACTAGAACTCTCAGTCTCCTGGTGATTGGCACAAAATCACCCAGATGGCTTTCATGCTTAAGGCGGGACTAGAACTCTCAGTCTCTTGGTGATTGGCCCAAATCACCCAGATGGCTTTCATGCTTAAGGCCGGACTAGAACTCTCAGTCTCCTGGTGATTGGCCCAAATCACCCAGATGGCTTTCATGCTTAAGGCGGGACTAGAACTCTCAGTCTCCTGGTGATTGGCCCAAAGTCACCCAGATGGCTTTCATGCTTAAGGCGGGACTAGAACTCTCAGTCTCCTGGTGATTGGCCCAAATCACCCAGGTGGCTTTCATGCTTAAGGCGGACTAGAACTCTCAGTCTCCTGGTGATTGGCCCAAATCACCCAGATGGCTTTCATGCTTAAGGCGGGACTAGAACTCTCAGTCTCCTGGTGATTGGCACAAAGTCACCCAGATGGCTTTCATGCTTAAGGCGGGACTAGAACTCAGAGTCTCCTGGTGATTGGCACAAAGTCACGCAGATGGCTTTCATGCTTAAGGCGGGACTAGAACTCTCAGTCTTCTGGTGATTGGCCCAAATCACCCAGATGGCTTTCATGCTTAAGGCGGGACTAGAACTCTCAGTCTCCTGGTGATTGGCCCAAATCACCCAGATGGCTTTCATGCTTAAGGCGGGACTAGAACTCTCAGTCTCCTGGTGATTGGCACAAAGTCACCCAGATGGCTTTCATGCTTAAGGCGGGACTAGAACTCCCAGGCTCCTGGTGATTGGCTCAAAGTCATCTGGCTGCAGTGGCGGTATTCTACCGATTTGACCGGGTTCTGCTGAGGTGGTAGTGCTGATGAGGAGCGGAGACTGAACAGTTTCTCTCCGCCGCCGTGCTGCGTGTCAGCTGGTGAAACGACAGGGAGAGTGCAGGATTGCAGGAAATACACTTGCCCAAAGCACGTGTTTGGTGCATGTGCCCACCAAGCCACGCCCACCGAACCAGCGATAAAAAAAAATTTAAACGCACCACTGCCTGGCTGACTTTTGATGCCAGAGGCCGGATTAGAATTCACCGCTGCTATTCGCCACCTATTTCAGGGTTTCTCAGTCTTTAAGATGTATGGACTTCTGGCTGGGGAATTTTGGGTGTTGAGATCCAACCCCTTAAATGTTCTGACATTGAGAAACATTGACCTAGATCAGGGATGCCAAGTTGGATTTCTTAGAGGGTTTGATCAGCATTGTAGCACTCCATGGGCTGGCCAGGAAAGGGTGGGGAGACGGTCTGGATGGCATCCTGCAGCACTTTGGCAGCCAAAATGGGGCATGGAGGGGGCCCGTGGGCCTTGAGTTTGACACCCCTGACCTAGATAATCCATCAATCTAAAGTCAGGGGTGGGATTCTACAGGTTTGCACTTATTCGCTAGAACCAGTTGTTAACATTCCAAGCAGTTCGGAGAACCTGTGTTGTTAGAAGAAATTACTGGCCTAATCCTGTAAGGAAGGCAGGAAGGAAACATTCTGGTGTTGCTTACAGAAACTGCCTCTCCATTAACCCTTATTACATTCTTGGCAGGACTGGACTTCCTGTCTCTGGAACTTCTCTGGAGTTTTTTTCCCCTCCCTTGCTGGTACTTTGCTTGTGTGGAGTGACCATTCAAAGTTACAATGGCACTGAAAAAAGTGACTTATGACCCTTTTTCACACTTACGACTGTTGCAGCATCCCCACAGTCATGAGAGGCCAGGCGAGGAGATGCGTGCCTCGATGTGAGTGATGTTGAGTTGGCCACGCCCAGCCAATAACATGACCACCAAGCCACGCCCACCCAGTCACATGACCACCAAGCCACGCCCACCACCTAAGCCACGCCCACAGAACCGGTTAAAATAATTGAATCCCACCCCTGTCTAAATTGCTGTATTTCTTTCACCTAACGGTAGAACCAGCCCTGCTTGTGTTCACGAAATTTCCTTTCTTTGCACTCACAGCTTTGTGTGACGGCATTAAAAGACTATTTACCTGAACCCACATCTGAGATGGCGGGGGAAAGGAGCATTTAAAAAAGAAATATTTCCTTGAAGTTGCAATCCAAGCTTGTGTCTGGTAAGGTTGAGAATATAGAAGGAAATATTATTATGGTTAATTAATTGATTGATTAATTTAAATTGTCTTTAGTGGACTCTGGGCTGTGTACAAAACTAGAAAAAAACATAAAAAGCTGCAACATGAACTAATTAAATTTAAACGGACCCCAGTGAGGGTGTACCAAATTAGAAAAACCATAAAAACAGCAAAAACATTAAATCAAACAGACAACCCAGAGTAAAATGATTTAATAAGCCACAAAGTAAATAAGTAAGTAAGACACTTGGATAATACCGAAGGCTAAATAAAAAGTGCTTGCAAAAGTTACAGACTGTTCAACACTTGTTCTTGCAGTTAGTAGATTTCAAACCTTTCTTTAACTTGGTGAGTGGAGCTCAATCTTGCCCCCATTCCACGTTTCTGTCAAATCATATTTTTGTTAGAAGGAACATCCATCTGGTTCAGTTCCAAGCTGGGAGAAAGGTACTGGAAACAATATGGAGGCTGATTGGAAAGATGGTTTATTGAACAGAACCACAAAGACAGTTCTGGGTCAAGTGAACAACTGAGTGAATGATGGATTTTTTTTGTTCAGATAAATTCATTTATTCAACGTTTTGTCAGTTAAAAACAAATTTTCACATTTTACAACGTCGCTAAAGCAGTGTATACATTTGCATTTCACTTCTATTAACATGTTATATATCTTTGTATTTACTTCTTCGCCATTTTAAGCATTATATATACATACATACATACGTACATTTTTATTTAAATTTGTTTACGCATAAACCTTATTGTTTTATGATGTTACAAAATCATCATTCAACTCCTTTTCCTCATCCATTTGTACCAGACACCCCATATTTTATAATATTCTCCTTCTTCCTTATCTTTCAATAACTTCGTTAATCTATCCATCTCAGCACATTCATGTACTTTATTAATTATTATGGATTCTGGGGTGGGGGGGGATCATGCCCTGCATCCAATTTTGTGCGAAAGTAATTCTAGCAGCCCAGAATGATGTGAATGATGGATCTTTATGGGTTTCTGTGACTTTGAAGTTTGGACTGCTCTGGGGGTTGTGCAATGAAGGGGCTTGTGTGTTGGGCAATTCCTATTGTGGCTAATGGCTTTCGTCCTGTTTTTGGATCTTGGGTGAGGGGCTGCTTTCTAATTCTACCCTTCTGCCTTTGTTAGCAGTCAAACTTTGCTGCAAGGGGTTTCAAAATATCCTATCTTGAATGTATTTATTCCTGCAGTATTTGCTTTGTTTATGAATAGAGCCATCGAGATAGTTGTCTTCAGTGGTGGTATTCCACTGGTTCGGCCCGGTTCGCCTGAACCGGTAGCTCCAAGGAGCCAACCGGTTCGCTCCGACGATCAGCTGATGGGCCCACCCACCTGCCCGGGATCTATTCTGACCTTTATTTCCTGGTTTTGAAGCTCAGATGCTTCGCGCGGCACAGCGGATTGCCAGGCGTCAGCTATTGAAAACACAGGGAGAGTGCAGGATTGCAGGAGAGGTTCAGTAGCAAACCCTCTGCACGCATGCAAAGTGCGCCCACCAAGCCACGCCCACAAAACCGGTGTTAAAAATTTTTTTGAATCCCACCAGTGGTTGTTGTCCTCTTTCAATAAGCTCTTTATCTCTTAAGTGCTGGCATCTGCTGTGGGCTATTAAGAAAGACTTGGGGGCTGCTTCCTGCCTCTAAAACATGTTTCCCCATTTTTCCTTTAGGGAAATATAATGATCTGCCTTTTTTAATATTTCCCAAAACATTTCATTTGTCAACTCATAAAATATTTCTCTGGTCTTTTAGAGTTGCCAACAGAAAGGGAGGGGGGAGCAGTGTAGCAGCTTGCAAACCGAAAGTGCATTCCATAAATGTTTTCATAGATAGTTTCCAGGCAACCGAAGTTTCTGCCACACAAAATTATAACTGGAGAGCATGATTGATGACTCTGGGCTATGGAGGTGTCCCATTGGAGAATATGAATTATGATACATCCAGGAGGTGGAGGGAAAACCAGGGTCAAGGGTGACAATGAATGATGTGTCTCAGAGTCGGCTAGACCCAGGCAACATCGGCATGTCTACTCCTAATAAATCTTCTTTAAGTTTTTAAAATCCAGCTAGAGACTCATGATTTAAATGGGGGTAACTACCGGAGCCCTGACATCATTCTTCTGGGGTAGGGTGAGGGCTTCCCCCATTTTTTTAAAGCACTGAGACTGCCATTATTAACTCCTGCTGATGTTTGGCTAGGAGTTCAGTTTGCAATATAAGTCCTTGTGGGTCAAACCTGATGCATTTCCCACAGAATTCTGTATCAGGATCAAGGTGTATCTTCCATTTCATGCAGTGTTTCTCCACCTTGGCAGCTTGAAGATGGGTGGATACCAACTCCCAGAATTCATGTGGCTGGCTGGGGAATTCTGGGAGTTGAAGTCCACACATCTTCAAGCTGCCAAGGTTTGTTTGTTTATTTATTGAATTTAGGTTGAGGAACACCAATTTAATGAAATGAAGGAAAGGAGTTGAAAGACCAAATGAGTCAGGGAAAAATTTTACCGGATCGAGCGAAGCAGCCTCCGCACGGAAAGTTTATTTTTAAATCCCCACAATATAAATTTCAGATTTCCATGACGCCCGTTCTTGACTTTGATTTGGCAAGAGGGCAGTCTCTATGCTGATAGGCACATATATTCCCCACACACACACACAAAACCCCCAACAACAACCCCATTGCATCCCTTTCAAAATGTGCAAAGTTGTTTTGCGCCATGCTTGTGCCCTTTGCTCCACTGGGAGAGCGAGATGCAATGTGGGAGGCAGTGCGAATGAAATTGTCGCATCCCTAAATGCTTCGGGTCACGGATTTACATTTACGCCGAAAGAGTTAAGGGACAAAATTCCACATATTGCCATCAGATCCTGAGAAATGGACTGCTCTGTAGATATGGGGAAATATTGAATGAAAAGGGTGAACTTAAATCGATGCAAAAACTAGAGGAACAAGGTATAAAGATGAATTGGTTTTTATATGCGCAAATACATTCAAGGCATGATGAAGATTTTAAAACAGAAGGTTTTTATGACAAATTGACTGATCTAGATAAGATTTTGACAGGTACTGATGAAAAGGTGATTTAAAAACTGTATGGATATTTATTGGAAATTAAACTAGAAGAAGAACAAGTTAAAGAAACTATGTTTGCTTGGGGGAAGAATTTTGGACATGGGATTGATTCAGAGAAATGGCAAAAATTGTGGTCTCAAAATTATAAAATGACAATGTCAACAGCTTATAAAGTTTATATAAGATGTTTTGCAGGTGGCATTTCCCCCCGACAAGAATAGCAAGAATGTTCAAGAATAAATCCAAAAAATGTTGGAAATGTCATCAGACACCTGGCTCATATTACCATATGTGGTGGACTTGTGCGGACGCAACACAGGAGATTTTTAAGAAGAGATTGGACAATCATTTGTCTGAAATGGTATAGGGCCGTGATGGCGAACCTATGGCACACAGGCCAGAAGGGGCACGCAGAGCCATTACTGCCAGCACGCAAGCCCCTTGCCCAGAGCAGGTGTCAGCATTGGAAGCCATAGTCCACGCTGCCCCATAGCCTGAGAAAGTGGGGGGGGGTGATTTCAATGGTGTAGTTCTAAGTAGACAAAATAAAATTCTTTTCTTAGTTCAAGGTGGTTAAGTGTGGCGCAGCAAAGAAAAAGGATCTTATACTGGGACGGATCGTGATCGGTCCATGTGATGTGATGATGGTTAAAAAGGGGACGGATTGTAGTTTGGGACATTGTGGGATGTCCGGGAAACTTTTACTTTCGAGATTCCACAGATGTGCCAGGTGCTATTCTAATAAAGGTACTTTTGAGATTATGCTTGTGTCGGAGTTACTGATTAGAATGGAGGTTTGCTGAAACACCGACATTACAGCAGTTCTAATGCGCATGTGCACTGCCCACCCGACAGCTTATTGTTGGGGATCTGAGATGCGCAGCATGCGGGGGGGGTCATGCATGCATGCGCAAGGGGGCGTGGGGAGGACCCGTGCGCATTGCCCTCTGGGTGCTGGCACACGAACACGAGTGTGCACGCAATTATCGGCACAGGAGCCCCAAAAAGGTTAGCCACCACTGGTACAGAGTCTCGTGGCTGAGCAGGAGGTTGGATTCCAAGGTTCCTTCCAACTCTGATGTACAGGACTATAAAAAAGATGTAGAGACTCTGGGTTTATATTAATTTATTTAGTTTCCTAATATGATTTTGATTGCTGATTAGCATCCTATGACTATCACTAAGTGTTGTATCTTATGATTCATGATGAATGTAATTATGACTATGATGATGATTTATCACTTATATCTTTTGTGTACACTGAGAGCTTATGCAACAAAAACAAATTCCTTGTGTGTCCAATCACACTGGGCCAATAAAGAATTGTATTCTATTCTATTTAACAAAATAACAGAGCTGGAAAGGACCTTGGAGATCTTCTAGTCCAACCCCCTCCTCAAGTAGGATACCAGATACCATTTCAGACAAATGGTTATCCAATCTTCCAGTGTTGGAGCATTTACAACTTCTGGAGGCAAGTTGTTCCACTGATTAATTGTTCTGGCTGTCTGGAAATTTATCCTTAGTTCTAGGTTTCCCCTTGATTAGTTTCCATCCATTGCTTCTTGTCCTGCCTTCAGGTGCTTTGGAGAATAGCTTGACTCCCTCTTCTTTGGGGCAATACCTTAAGATATTGGAAAATTGCTATCATGTCTCCCTGATCCTTCTCGGTAGACTAGACATACCCAATTCCTGCAATTATTTTGCAAATATTGGTGTGATGGCTAAAGACACCCGTCCAGAAACAGGAGATCCAGAGCCCTAGGAATGTACACAAATACCACTGGAGGTTTTCAAAAAGAAAAGCCAACACAGTCCTAGGCTGCATAAACAGAGGGATAGAAACAAGATCACCTGAAGTGTTAACACCCTTGGTAAGGCCACACTTGGAATCCTGCATCCAGTTTTGGTTGCCACGATGTAAAAAAGATGTTCAGACTCTGGAAAGAGTACAGAGAAGAACAGCAAAGATGATTGGGGTAGAGGTGGTATTCAATAGGTTCTGACCAGTTATGGAGAACCGGTAACGGAAATTTTGGGGAGTTTGGAGAACCGGCGGTAACCTTCCTCCAGAAGTGGGGAGGAAAAGGAGATTTTGCAGTATCCTGCCCCTGCCACACCCACCAAGCCATGCCCACAGAACCAGTAGTAAAAAAATGTGAATCCACGGGTGGGATTCTACCAGTTCGCACCTATTCGCTAGAACTGGTTGTTAACATTCTAAGCAGTTTGGAGAACCGGTTGTTAGAAGGAATTACTGGCCTAATCCTGTAAGGAAGGCAGGAAGGAAACATTCTGGTGTTGCTTACAGAAACTGCCTCTCCATTAACCCTTATTAACATTCTTGGCAAGACTAGACTTCCTGTCTCAGGAACTTCTCTGGAGTTTTTTCCCCCTCCTTTGCTGGTCCTTTGCTTGTGTGGAGTGACCATTCAAAGTTACAATGGCACTGAAAAAAGTGACTTATGGCCATTTTTCACACTTACGACTGTTGCAACATCCCCGCAGTCATGAGAGGCCAGGCGAGGAGATGCGTGCCTCAATGTGAGTGATATTGTGTTGGCCACACCCAGCCAATAACATGACCACCAGGCCATGTCCACCCAGTCACAGGACCACCAAGCCATGTCCACCAACTAAGCCACACCCATAGAACCGGTTGTTAAAAAATTTGAATCCCACCCCCGTTTGAATCCCACCACTGATTAGGGGATTGGAGGCTAAAATATATGAAGAACACTTGTAGGGATTGGGTTTGTCTAGTAACTCTAGTTTAATGAAAAGAAGGACTAGGGGTATCATGATAACAGTCTTCTGATATATCAGGGGCTGCCCCAAAGAAGAGGGAGTCAAGCTATTCTCCAAAGCACCTGAAGGCAGGACAAGAAGCAAGGGATGGAAACTAATCAAGGAGAGAAGCAACCTAGAATTAAGGAGAAATTTCCTGAGAGTTAAAACAATGAATCAGTGGAATGACTTGCATTCAGAAGTTGTGGGTGCTTCAGTACTGGAGGTTTTTAAAAGGAGATTGGACAACTATTTGTCTGAAATAGTATAGGTTTCCTGTTTGAGCAGGGGGTTGGTCTAGAAGAGCTCTGAGGTCCCCTCCAGCCCTGTTATTCTGTTATTTGTCCAGAATGGTACAGGGCAGAGGTCCCTGACCTCTGGGCCTCGGAGGACTACTGGGCTGTGTGGCCTATTCCCCTCCTTCCCAGCTGAGCCATTAAACAACAAAAAGTTGGGGACCCCTGGTATAGAATCTCCTGCTTGAACAAGGGGTTGGACTAGAAGACCTCCGGGATCCCTTCCAACCCTGTTCTATGTTCTATGTTTTATAGCTGTAATGAGCAAAGGAGTGTAACACGGAATCACGCGTGTGTGGAGGGGTCAGGGGAAAGGAAGCTTGGAAAATGAGATCAGAAATAAACGAATCCCGTAAACCTTAACCGCTTCGTTCTAAATTTTTCTGACCCTTAGTCATAAAAACACTCCCTCAAATGTTAACAGCTACCTATTTTTTTTATCAGCCTTCATGACTGCAACCTGTAGGGTCACGCTTTCGATACCAGGGCGGCCGAGTGCTGGGGATCTTGGGTGGATGACACAGGAGCAAATGGCCTTTTAATTTTTCTGTCCTGCCCACCTTCTTCTCGTGTTCCTCCTCTGACCCCCCCCCTCCCCCACCTAACTTTCTTCCCCAATCCACAATCCAAGGCAGGTGAAGAACGGGCAATGTTCTTCCAGTTTTGCAAAAACGTAAAAGGAAGCATCGAAGCATCAAAGTCTGGAGGCCCCGTGAGATTGACCAAGATGCCGATTGCTGGTCAAACCTTCTCTCCCCTTAACATTTCACAGAACTAAACATCAGGCAGTTCAGATAGAAATGAAGATAATACAGACTTTTCCACAGAGTAGCAGTGTTTTCTGGGAATTCTGTAAACACGCCTTGCATGTTTATTTATTTATGTATTTTTTTTATTCCGCCTATTTTTATAAACAGCTCAAAGCAGCAAACGTATACAATACTCCTTTCTCCTCCTATTTTCCCCACAACAACAATCTTGTGAGGTGAGTTGGGCTGAGAAAGAGGGATTGGCTGAAAGTCACCCAGACAGTTTTCATGCCTAAGGCAGGACTAGAACTCACCGTCTTCTGGTGATTATTGCTTGAATAACAATAGCACTTAGACGTGTATATACTGCTTTATAGCGCTTTACAGCCCTGAAGGATGGAAGGCTGAGTCAACCTTGAGCCTGGTGGGATTTGAACTGCCAAATTGTAGGCAGCTGGCTGCAGCAGAAGTAGGTTGCAATATTGCACTCTAACCACTGCGCCACAGAGGTTCCTAATGCCTCTGTTAATGCTTCAGGCAGGACTAGAACTCACCGTCTTCTGGTGATCGGTTCAAAGTCACTTAGGCTTTCATGCCTAAGGCAAGACTAGAACTGCAGGAATTGGATGTAGCTAGTCTAGAGGAAAGGAGGACTTGGGGTGACAGTGAGGCCAATTAACCAGCGGAACTGCTTGCCACCAGAAGTTGTGGGTGCTTCATCACTGGAGGTTTTCAAGAAGAGACTGGACAGCCACTTGTCTGGAATGGTTTCCTGCTTGGCAGGGTTGGACTAGAAGACCTCCAAGGTCCCTTCCAGGTCTATTCTGATTGACCCCCTCCCTCCCACCCCGACACAGCCTTGCTCTTTCCCCATTTTTCATAAGACGCATCAAATTGTTTCCCAAATCCCACTTGGGGAGGGGAAGGAAAGAGGGAGAGGGAGAGAGAGAAACCGAGGCAGCCCCGTTCCCAAGTCTCTTCCGTTCCTCCTTCGACTCTGCCTTTCGTTGATTTTATTTGTTTTTAATCTCTCCCTCTCCCAGTGATAATTTTTGAAGCGGCTGTAATAAAATTATAATAACACCAAGCCGGCAGCCTCTCCACCCTCTCCGGCTGCACGCTGGAGTCATGGAAACCAGTTCAAGGGGACACCTGCTCCTCACTGCAAGCCATCGCTCACTTGTTAGGTTTCCAGAACAGCCGTAATTAAATCAACCGGCTGGGGAAAGGGTGGAATGACAAGCCGGGATGTGCGAATCTTCAAGTGAAGGTAGTCGAGTCCCAAGAGCCGTCGGGGAAGTGGACGGGACTCTTTTCATCTTACTGGAAGGCCAAGGAGATGCAGGCGTGCGCATGCAGACACACATGCACATCCAGCCCTCCTTGCACACCGAACAACGAAAGAGTCTCACAAAAGTCCCCATGGTGCTTCCCACCCCCCCACCCCCGAGGCAATTCTCTTTGTTTTTTCCTTGAAGACATTTCGCTTCTCATCCAAGAAGCTTCTTCTGTTCTAACGGAATGGTGGAGGATGGAAGGGCTTATATTCCTTGCAGTCGTCTGGCTGTTAGCACTCTCTCTGAGGGACGTTAAATGTCTGTGGAGATTCTCACTCCTCCAGGTCCTGGTTGTCCCAAAGGTGGCTTTTTTCAAGAGGCAAATGGACTTTCTGGGTTTTCTTAGAAGACGTTTCGCTTCTCATCCAAGAAGCTTCTTCAGCTCTGGCCGGATGGTGGGGAAATGGAAGGATTTATACTCCTTGCAGACACAGCTGGTCATTTGCACTCTTTTGAGTGGGTCGTTGAGGCTACTTGGAGGTTTACCTGTGTCCTTAGGGTCACCTGAGTGGTGCAAACGGATGCGGAGCCTTCTTGGAAATGTTGAAAGGACTGTATTGTAGACTGGAGATAGATGATGTTGTATCCCTCCCTGTCTGTTGAGAGAGGGTTGATCAGTTTTGGTATAGATGGCCTCTTTGACCCCTCTTTCAAACCAGCGGTCCCCTCTGTCCAAAATGTGGACTTTGCTGTCTTGAAAAGAGAGGCTGTCTTTTAAATCTTCAGTCCACAACACGGTCCTTTCAACAGTTTCAAGAAGGCTCCACGCACCCTTTTGCACCACTCAGGTAAACCTCCAAGTGGCCTCAATGACCCTCTAAAAAGAACGCAAATGACCAGATGACTGCAAGGAATATAAATCCCTCTGTTCCTCATTATCCAGTCAGAGCTGAAGAAGCTTCTTGGATGAGAAGCGAAACGTCTTCAAAGAAAAACCAGAAAGTCCAGTTGCCTCTTGAAAAAAAAGCACCTTTAGGATTTCTGAGGGACGTTGAGGCCACTTGGAGGTTTATTCTGTTCAGATGACCCTGAGGAGACAGATAAACCTCCAAGTGGCCTCAACAACTCTCAGAGAGAGTGCTAAAGACCAGATCATTGCAAGGAATAGAAATCCTTCTATCCTCCACCATTCAGTCAGAACTGAAGAAGCTTCCTGGATGAGAAGTAAAACATCTTCAAGGGAAAACAAAGAAAGTCCAGTTACCTTTTGAAAAAAAAACCACCTTCGGGACAACCGCAACCTGGTTGACTGAGAATCTCCATAGAGATTCACAAAAGCTTCCTTGACAATCTCACGCACCTTTGGTCTTTTCAGCACATCCATTCAGCTTTTCCCATTTTGCTGTCTGGGGTTCTACAAATGTGACTGATCAATCAATCCATACTCCTCGATTTACGACCATTCCTTTAGCACCTGTTTGAAGTTATGACAGTTGCGAAAAGTGACATGACCATTTTTCACACGACTGTTGTAGCATCCACATGCTCACATGATCAAAATTCAGAAACTTGGCAACTGATTCACATTTATGACGGTTGCAGTGTCTCAGGATCATGTGACCACCTATTGCAACCTTGTGACAAGCAAAGTCAATGGGAACGCCGGATTCACTTAACGACCACAAGCCAGATTCACTAAATGAGTGTGTCACTAACTTCACAGCTGCAGTGATTCACTTAACAACAGGGGTGGGATTCAAATTTCTTAATAACCGGTTCTGTGGGTGTGGTCTAATTTGTGGGTGTGGCTTGGTGGTCATGTGACTGGGTGGGCGTGGCTTGTATGTAAATATTATAAATATTTATGTAAATATTTAATTTTTTATTTTTTAAAAAAGCAACTTTTACCCAAAAATCAGGCAGCAAGCAGGCAGGCAGATTGAGTTGCTCACGGAATCACAGATTCACTTAGAGATCTGTATTTCTGCAATCTGCTACCCGAGTCTGCACTGAAAAATAGAAGCTTCAGTCCTAAGGAAGGTTCAGCTCTGCTTTTAGATTAGCTAAAAGGCAAGAAATCCAACAGTTTCCTGCTTTCTAGTTAATCTAAATCTCCCGGCACAGCAGAACAGCTGATGGCCGGGGGGAAAAAAAGGAAAAATAGCAATTTAGCAGGCAAGTTTGATGGCGCGTATGCCAGGTAAGGAGTGAGTGGGAGGGGAGGCGAGGGGCGGGACCAGCCAGTGGCGCAATTTGCCAGTTCTCCGAACCGGGCAGAATCATAACAACCGGTTCTATAGAACCGGTCCGACCAGGTAGAATCCCACCCCTGCTTAACAAGTATGGCCAAAAAAGTCCTAAAATGGAACAAAATTCATTTAACACTGTTTCACTTAGCAGTGGAAATTTTGGGCTCAATTGTGGCCGTAAGTCGAGGACCACCTGCATTGAAAGCCTGCTTGTTGTTTATTTACAACCGTTAGTTTGGTGACCTTTCAAAGGTACAATGGCACTGAAAAAAAAGTGACCTCACACTTACGACCATCACAGCATCCCAATACGATCGACATTTGGCTCTTGGCATCCCGTAGTATCATGTGATCGCTCTTTGCGACTATCCCAGCCAACTTCTGAAAAGCAAAACCAATGGGGGAAGCCAGATTTACTTAACAACTACAGGTAGTCCTCGATTTACAAGAGTTCATTTATAATGGCAAAGTTACAACCTTCAAAGTTACAACGGCACTGAAAAAAGTGACCGACGACCCATTTTTCACTCTCATGTCCATTGGAGCATCCCCATGGTCACATGGTCAATGATTCATACTTATGACTGTCCCTGTGTCCTAAAGCCACGTGATCCACCTTTTGCGACCTTATGTCCAGCAAAGTCAATGGGGAAGCCAGATTCACTTAACAACCGGGTTACTAACTTATCAACTGCAGGGAATCATTCCATGGCAAGAAAGGTCATAAAATGGGGGCAAAACTGTCTCACTTAACAACATAAATTTTGGGCTCAATTGTAGTCATAAGTCGAGGACTAACTGTATAGTGATTTGCTTAAACAAAGCAAAAAAAAAACGGTATAACATTAAGCAAGGTTCACTTAGCAACCACTTTCCTTAGCAACAGGAATTCTGGTCCCAGTTGTGGTTGTAAGTCAAGGACTACCTGTATGCCAGATGCATCATGGGTAAAGATGGGCTTGTCATTGTGAAGACGAAAAATGTGCTTTGCCCTTCTGTTATCATGCCAGGATCCCGGTCAGGATTTGAAAAGATCCCCATATATTTGCTCTGTCTCCTAACAAACAGGCCCTTTGTCCGCAATTGCTTCCACTTACGTCAATTGCTACGTTAACGACCGGTTATATTTTTAATGCAAATTACCATGTATTCATTCTATGACACATAGATTTTCCCACTTCAAACTTCTTTAATGTAAATTTCTCTACCACAAGCTTTTATTTTTCCAAAATGTAATTACTTCTGTTTATATGCAACTTCTCAAATACTTTTTTTTATCGGAGGCAGGGAGGGAAAAAAAGGACGCCAGGGGTTTCGTGTGATGCCTTTGTCCAAGCCACTGGCACAGTGGGAAACAAAAGGATCTGACCTATTGCTGAGAGCTTCCGGGATAAAATAAAAATAATATTCCCAGGAAGGTCCAAATGGCAATCACATGACCCAGGGATGCTGCAACCATCATAAATACGTGTTGGTTGCCAGGCACCCCAATTTTGATCATGTGATCGTAGGGATGCTGAGAGGGTTAAAAGTGCAAAGACTGGCTATAAGTCACTTTTTTCAGCACTGTTGTAACTATAACCACCACTAAATAAATGGTCCTAAGTCTACTGATGTTAGTTAGTTAGGTAGCTGATTAGCTGGTTAGTTAGTTAGTTAGTTAGATGATGGATGGATGGATGGATTGATGGATGTATTGATTGATAGATAGTTAGATAGATAGATAGAAAGATAGGATGGGTGGAAGGATGGACAGGCAGGAGGGAAGAATAACAGATAAATAGACAGACAGACAGACAGATAAATAGATAGACAGATAAATAGATTGATAAAAGATAGATAGATAGATAGATAGATAGATAGATAGATAGATAGATAGATAGATAGATAATGGATGGGTGGAAGGATGGACAGGCAGGCGGGAAGAATAACAGATAAATAGATACACAGTAGTTAGATTAGATAGATAGATAGATAGATAGATAGATAGATAGATAGATAGATAGATAGATAGATAGATAGATGCCATGTAGATGACAAATGATACATTTATGAGAGAAAGATCTTTTACATCAGAAATGGTGGGAAGTTGTTTTTTTTTACATTCAATATAGGTGCCACCCAATTCCAACTAATTCTGGCTCTGTATGACGGAGGTGTAGAAATCCACCCACTGCAGAATTTTTATGACCAGGGGTTTTGATTGCCAAATGGCTCTTACCTCCAAACATTTTTTTCTTGAGTCTAATCACATTTTTATTTTATTTATTATTTATTTATTAAATTTATTTGCTGCCCATCTTGCCACAGGTGACTCTTGAAAACTTAAAGCATTAAAAGCAATAAAGCCACGAAAAATTTCTAATAAGTTTGCCATAATTTAAGCCCCTTGGGACTCATCTTGGCCTCCTGGCTAGTAGTAAGTAAGTGTGCTTTCTCTTCTGGGTGTCAACCCTTCTGGGGTCTGGAGGATGCCAGAACCGTTCCTTCCACGGTATGTCCTGTTTAGGCTTCCTTGGTGCAGGACAAGCACATTCAGTTATCTTTCTACATTTTTATAGCTTATTTCATCCATATACCTGGTTCTTTTTTATGTTCTTCTCTGCACCTTTTAACACTTTGTCTACTTTATATTTATACTTTATTTCATAAACTGCTGCATACAAAATTGGAGATCATACTGTGGACATGATCCCATAAGCTTCTCTTGTACGATCAATTAACTTGTTCTCCCAGAATTCCCTGGGCAGAATGGTCATAGCAAAGAAGATGGAGGAAAGGAAGGAAGATGGGGAAGGAAGGAGAGGGAGGAAAGAAGGGAGGAGGGGAAATGAAGGAGAGGAAGAAAGAAAAGAGGGTGGAAGGAAGGGAGGAGGGAAGGAAAAGAATGAAGGAGAGGAGGAAAGAAAGGAAGAGAGAGAGGAAAGAAGGGAGGAGGGAAGGAAGAAAAGGAAGGAGGAAGGAAGAAGATGAAAGGAAGGGAGGAGGGAAAGAAAAAATGGAGAGGACGAAAGAAAGGAAGAAAGGGAGGGAAGGAAGGGGGAGGGAAGAAAGAAAAGGAAGGAGAGGAGGAAAGCAGATGAGGGAAGGAAAAATGAAAGGGAGGAGGAAAGAAAGAAGGGGGAAAGGAAGGGAGGAGGGAAGGAAGAAAAGGAAGGAGAGGAGGAAAAAAGAGGAGAGGAGAGAGGGAGGAAAATAATGGAGAGGAGGAAAGAAAGGAAGAGAGGGAGGAAAGGGAGGGAGGAGGGAAGGAAGAAAAGGAAGGAGAAGGAAGGAGAAAAGAACTGATCTTTCACTTCTTTGTACAAAAGCTGGTGTGTGTGTTATCATTCCCATGCTGACACACAACCCACCTTCTTAACCCAAAGCACCTGAAGAGATAAGGGACCATTTCGTTCCAGCAACTCAGCTCACCTGGCAGCACTAGATAAGAAAAGAAAGCAGGATCAAGATATAAGCTACTTCCCTTCCTAGCTAGCAGAAGATTTGTGGTCATTATTTAGCCCTTTTAAAAGCCCCGTGTGTTCTGCCTGCCCCCTGTAAAATACGAGGAACAAAAAAATAAAATAAAAAAACAACCTTGAAAAACAACCCCAAAGCAAGATTGATTTAGTACAACAATCCTCCAGGTGCAAAATATCCTCAAGTCAGCTGGCTGACCTCATGCCTTGCTGGCAGGGAAAATAGAAGCAGGCAAAAAATAAACCAGGATCAAATTTTTTCCGTACCAACCAGCCACTGTCGCTGCGTGGTTCCCTGCATGCAGAATGAAAACTGCTGTTTGGAGGGAAGAAATCACTTTCGGGCAAATGATACCTCTCGGTGCAAGAGGCAAATTATTTTATAAAACTATTAACAGCTGCTTGGAGTCCAGCTGGATTCTTCTGTAGCCTGAACATATCCATAAACTCTAGAAACCAGGAAAACAGAAGAAAGTTGGCACACGAGAGATCGTTGTAGACTCTGCATGGCAGAAATCGGCCAATCGCAGCTGATTTCAAGAAGATAAGCGATGCGGGTGGTAGCTAGGCCTCAGGATGGGAGACCACCTGGAGATATCCAGAGTGTAGGCCAGACAAAAATAAAACAATGCCTTGATTGAAGGTTAAGGGGAGCAGCTTTTATCATGTGCCAAGAAAATATCTCCATGCTCAGCCAAAGCTCCTTAAAAGAGAATTCCTCTGATTCAAGGCATATGAAAATAATAAAGGCAAGATAACAAATCTATAGATATAAAAGCGAAAGACCCACTCACGCATCATCACAAAATCTCCAGAACCGTAAAGCCTACAAAATTGAAATTTGCCACGTATGTTCCTCTTGGCTTCTAGGTGCTCACTAAAAAAGGATTTTTCGAAACAACCATCAGAGCATTAGTATTTTGTATATTATTATTAACACACTCTGATGCTAAGGAGTTCTACTCCCACTCCCCACTGAAAAGAAATCTGTTCCAAATGCAAAACACAAGCAGAGGAGAGGAGGTTCAGTTTCAGATTTAGTTTCACAGCAGCAACCAGCTTTAATAGAGAACAGTTGAGCTAAACCACGCCTAGGCTCCTTGCTGTCTCCTTCTTGCTCACACAGCAATACTCTTTCAGTTTCCAAACAGCCCTCAACTCTCTCACACGCTGACAGGACGCTAGCCAGATGAATACCAATGGATGCTGGTAGGCAGAGATAGAATTTTTCCCCCCCTTATTTTCCTCCCCAAAACTAAGCTCAACCACATAGTTTCGTAGCAAAGCACAGGTATTGAGCTAGTCTAAAATAATATTTAAAAATATATATTAAATTTAGAAAATTCCTTGCACCAGAAATGGCAGTGACTTATTCTTTTTTTTAATCATCATGTTTAAGGTATGCCTTATAAAGCCACTGTATGCATGTCGACTTAGGGGTAATTTAACTTCTATCAATGAGTTTTTAATAAAAATAATAAAGGGTTAGAAATAGTCAATGAATAAATGAAGTGACTATTTCAGTGGTGGCTAACCTTTTTGGGCTCCTGTGCCAAAAATTGCACGCACGCCAGCGTGCACACACTTGCGTGCCAGCACCCAGAATGCAATGTGTATGCCCCTCCCCACGCCCCTGCACATGCGAGTGCAATTCCCCCACCACCACCCCCTTATCTGCACTGTGTCTCACAGCTGATTTTTCGGTTGGTTTGAGGCCTTTTTTGGCCTCTGCAAGGCTTTTCAGGCCGAATTATAGGCCCGTTTCATCACTTCCGGTATTACAGGAAGTGACGAAACGGGCCTATAATTCGGTCTGAAAACCCTTGCAGAGGCTTTTTCCAAGCCTCTGGGACGCCGAAAAAGGCTTTAAAACAACTGGGGGAAAAAAAATCAGCTGTGAGGTGCGTGCGCATGCACAGTGAGTTAAGTTTGCCTGCAGCTCACATGCCAGCACAAATGGCTCTGCGTGCCACTTGTGGCATGCGTGCCATAGGTTCGCCATCACAGGACTATTTCATCCATTCTGTCATGTGTTCAGAGGATCATTCTGATTTTAATTGCAGCAATAATTTGTTCAGTTCAATGCTTTTATTATTATTTTTATTTCAAAACAAGGCTTTTAAAATCATTTTCTCAGGCCACTTTCTTTGCTTTTTTTTTTTTAAACCCGAAGAAATTATTTTTAGAAGCATAGTTGCCCGTTTCTCTTTTCCTCCCTCATGTACAGAGACGTACGGCAGGCTAGGTTAATACAGGACAGATAAGCCTAGTTTTCAGTCAGTCCTCTTCACATATTGCCTTAAACCATAGTTAGCTTAAATATGCCTCAGCAGGCTGTCCCAAAAGTGCTTTTTCAGGAGGCAACTGGACTTTCTTGTGTTTTTTTTCTTTTTTCTTTTGAAGACGTTTCGCTTCTCTTCCAAGAAGCTTCTTCAGTTCTGACAGGATGGTGTGGAATGGAAGGATTTATATTCTTCCATTCCCCACTATGCAGTCAGAGCTGAAGAAGCTTCTTGGAAGAGAAGCGAAACGTCTTCAAAAGAAAAAAACAAGGAAAGTCCAGTTGCCTCCTGAAAAAAGCTTTGGGACAGCCATGACCTGGATGACTGAGAATCTCTATAGACTCTCAGAGCAGGCTGCATTCACGTGTCATGGTGTACTATGATTTTTCAAACCACACAGGCTACGATTATGCCATCGTGTCATTCATCTGGGTTTTGCTGGGACTGAGGGCTGGGGGGGAGGGGGAGATGCTTCACAAGCATCAAGATGGCAGCCACAACCAATTATTCCACTCCATTTCTTTGCGGATTATCCCAGGGGGGGCGGGGCTTCGATCCCACCATTTTGGCTGCCATTTTGTCTTTGCTCTTTTCGTTTTTTAACCGGCCCTCCTGGTGCAACAACACAACCAGGGTTAGGCCAGATTGAGGCTCCAGATTTGCAGCAGCCTTTCTTGGCATTGTTGGATGTTAAAACCTCTCCTAGGAAAATGAATATTTGTGTGTGTGTGTGTAGTTCCCCTACTGTTGGAAGTTAAAACCCACCCCTCTCCTAGGAAAATGAAATATTTTAGGATATACTAAAAAGGCGGAATATTTCCCCTAAAAAGAAAAGTAGAAACTCAGAGAGGCAGAAACTCAGCCCCCACCCCACCTTTGCTAATGGACCATTACTCTGGCCAAGGCCAGCCTATTTTACATAACGAAGATCTCCAGATAGAGCTATAGGAATTGCTCAAAGCCCTTTCATTATATCATCATCCAGCAAGGCTCAACCAAGCCTGGGATTCAGGACATCTTACAGAGTTGCCCCTGCATGGCCCGATGGGAGTCTGACAACCAATCAAATTCAAATCCCAACAAAGGACATAAAACCCAGGGACTCTCAGCATTTCTGCCCTTTTTTTCCACCCAGGAGCTCCAAGGTGATCCTGTCCACCATTAAACCCTCTTTCCAAGCAGCCTCCATATTTCCAGTCTCTTTCTTCGCCACTTGGAACTGAACCCAGAAGGCTATTTCTTCCAACAGCATTTTCAAAAATTTCACAGGTTGGGCATGAAGATGCAACGGCCTTCTTTTCCTTGATTTGTCTACTCGCTTTCATCCAGAAAAGTCCCAACCAGTTTGCCAGGGTTGTTGGGGGTTTTTTGGGGGGGGAGGGTGTGTGTGTGTCTTCACAACCCTCCCATGAGTGTGCTGCATACAGTGACAGCTCTTCCCGTGTTGCAAATACACTGGGAGCTTTGAAGGGAAGAGACAAGACAAGTCACCCAAATAATGCAATGTTCTTTTTCTTTTTTCTTTTTCCTTGCAAATTCCCCCCAGGATCCACCTTCATATCTGACTCCGCTTCAACGGCGTTCTTCTCTTCTATTCCCACTGGGACCATGGCAGAACAGAGGGAGCCACAAACCCAGATTGAAGTTTATTTTCGAACTCCTGGATTTGAGGAGAAGTTATTTGAGGTGCCTTTTTCTCCTTTCGGAGACGCTGGGCTCATTGGGTGATGCAAAACACAATACAGAGTAACAGAATTGGAAGGGACCTTGGAGGTCTTCTAGTCCAACCCTCTGATCAAGCAGGAAACCTTCTATAGGTAATCCTCAATGTACAACAGTTTGCTTAGTGACCATTTGAACTTACATTGGCACTGAAAAAAGTGACTTACGACCATTTTTCATGCTTATGGCCATTGCAGCTTCCCCAGGGGTGGGTTTCTACCGGTTCTGTCCACCTCTGTAGAACCGGTAGCTCTGAAGAGCAGCAGACATAGAACCGGTTCTATGTCTGCTGATGTTTTGGCCCACCTGCCCACCTGGGCTGTTACCTGATCTTTATTTCCTGATTTTTCAATTTCAGCTGCCGAAGGAGGCACACCTGCAGTTAAAAAAGCAGGAAAAGAGGGCTGTTTCAAAGGCTGCTTCTCTGCACGCAGCTGCTGCTGATGACGATTTACAGGCGCCCGGCTTGCAGCTTGCAGGGAAGCACATCATAAATCACCAAACCTCATAAATCCCAAACCGGTAGTTAACCCTGTCGTATCCCACCCCTGAACATCCCCCATGGTCACGTGATTTGGACGCTCGACAACGGATTCACATCTCTGACGGTTACAGTGCCCCGGGGTCAAGTGATCTTTTTTTGTGACCTTCCGACAAGCAAAGTCAATGGGGAAGCCAGAGTCACTTAACGACCGTGTGACTCACTTAACAACTGCAGTGATTCACTGCACAACTCTGGCAAGGAAGGTTGTAATCTGGGGCCAAACTCACTTAACAAATTTCTCACTTAGCATTTCTCACTTAGCAACATGCCTATTCCTCCTTCTTCCTCCTATATTCCTCACAACAGCAGCTTAGGCTTAGAGAAAGGGATTGGTCTGGTCACCCAGCTAGCTTTCATGCTTAACGCGGCACTAAAACACACCGCCGTCTGGTGATTGAGGTCCAAAGTTAGCCAGCCATTTTCTATTCTTAAGGTGGGACTAGAATACACAGCTTCCTGGTGATTGGCCCAAAGGCACTGAGCCAGGTTTTTTGTGTAAAGCAGAACCAGAACTCACCATCTGGTGGTTTCTAGCCCAGACCTTAACCACTACACCTAAGTGTCCCTCAAAAAATTAGTCCCTCCAACCAGTGGTGGGATTCAAATAATTTAACAACTGGTTCACCCAGGGTCAGGTTGGTTGTTGTGAGAGGCGTGGCCCTCCCACGACAGCCAACCTGACTCTGGGCAAACTGGTTGTTAAATTACACCCCCCCCCACACACACACACTATCAAAGTGGATCCTGGGCGCTACACTGTAATGGAGAGGATAGTGGGGTGGTGGTGGTAATTTAACAACCAGTTCATCTGAACTGGTATGAACCGGCTAAATCTCACCATTGCCCCAACATCCCGCCAGCATTCACCACCTGTGGCATCCTCAGCTTGGGATCAGTGGTGGGATTCAATATTTTTTTACTCCCGGTTCTGTGGGCATGGCTTCGTGGACGTGGCAGGGGAAGGATACTGTAAAATCTCCAGTCAGAGGTGGGATTTGCCGGTTCTCTGAACGACTCAAAATTGCCGCTATCGGTTCTCCCGAGCTGGTCAGAACCTGCTGAATACCAACTCTGCTTGGGCTGTCCATCTTGTTTTGCCAAATAGTGCTCTACCAAAGACACAAAGGTCCCTTGGATGGGTGGGGTGAAGGACCAGCCACCAGGCCTTGCATTGTACACAAGTAGACCACTCGCTCTAGAATGGTCCAGGCCTGTTGCTATAGCTACCAGAAGCCATGCTTGCTGGGGCTCTAGACCATCCAGGGATGCTGGTTGGCATAGTAACTGTGTACCACCACCAAGCTTTGACCTAGAAGTCTTTGCTTGTCCTCAGGGCTGAACTAAATTAAACAATCCCCTGATTATCTCCGTTTCTTCATCCCGGCAAGCAATGCAAACAGAATATCGAAGAACTAAGAGTAGATTAGGAAGTAAAATGTCAGGTGGTGTTTTTTTTTCTTTTCCTTTGATAACAGCTTCCAATAGCTATTTGCTTTTGAAGATATTGACAAAAGATTAACCAGGCAGAAAAAAGTCATCCATGAGATACCTGAATCAGGAACAGGGTTATAAAACCAGACATATGCAAGTGAAGGCTCTAGGAAAACTTGCGTTCCTCAATTCTACAGATTCTCCCCTTCTTTTATTCCTTCCCCCCTTTAATACCCCCCCTTTTTTTTTTCAGAATTCAGGCAAAAAAATGGGAAACTTGACTCAAAGAAGGACTATCAAGGACAACTGGGAACATGTAGGCCTGAGGGTGTATAAATTATGATTTAGGGTCTGTGGTGGCTTATCCAAGAAACCAGAGTTGAGCGAAGTCTTAGCTTCCCAGAGTTCAGGCACTGCAAAAATGAATTCCTTTTCACTTAGAATTTAAATTTATTATAGAATTTAAAATTATATTTGGTTTAGAATTTAAATTTAAAAGTATTCTGTATTCCAATTACCAGGGGACCATTGCACCAGCAGTGTGTGTTCATGATAAACATTCGTTTGTTTGCTCAGCTAGGATCAAACCCTTGACTAAATTTAGCTATTGCCCCCGCCTTCTGCAAGATTGAACAATCAAGTGGTTAATTTAGTCACTCGGTCAAGAGTCCCAGAAGTTAAAAATTCCCTTGAGGTCATCTAGTCCAGCCTCGGGCTTGGTGCAGGGATGCAAATAAAGGGGTTCCGGCAGATGGCTTTCCGACCTCCATCGGAACAACTCTAGCAAAGGGGGAGGGCAGATGAATAGCTCTTTCTGTAAAGTGGGTTTCCCAACTTTGGGGAAAAGAAAACTCAAAGGGAGGAAGATGGATGTGAAGGGAACGAAATGTTCAAATTAAGATGAATATGCAAAATTCTCAAGGGGAAGCAGCAGGTGGCCTGGAGGAGGGAGGAGGAGGAGGAGAAACCCAGAAGCTGTTTGGAGTGGGGGTGGGGAAAGGCTTATGGGTGATGGATTTGATTTGAATCCCGCCGTTGTTCAAGCTCAAAGTAGCAAAATACAGCATTTTTTCTGCTCATTTCCCCCCCCCTCATAACAACTGTCTTGTGAGGTAGGCTCTTTCCCACCATTAACACCCGGTCCTTGGACTGAGAGGGAGGGACTTGCCCAAAGTCAGCCAATGAGCTTTCGTGCTTTTGAGGGGGAAATTAGAACCAGGTCTCTCAACTCCTACTCCAGACGCTTTCCCACCACACTTGATTGGCTCTTGGGCTGAGAGGGAGGGACTTGCCCAAAGTCAGCCAATGAGCTTTCGTGCTTTGAGGGGGAATTAGAACCAGGTCTCTCAACTCCTACTCCAGACCCTTTTCCACCACACTTGATTGGCTCTTGGGATGAGAGGGAGGGACTGGCCCAAATTCAGCCAATGGGTTTCTGCAGCTGAGGAGGGATTAGAACCCAGATCCCTCTGTTCCTAATCCAGGACCTTCCCTATTACACAACAGATAATCGTCTTGTCCTCTCCTTGGGAGAGCTTAGGGGTTCTTGGCTTGTTCCTTGTGTGAATCGGAGAAACTCATTTATACAGATAGTCCTCAACTTACAACCGTTCGTTTAGTGACTGTTTGAAGTTACAAAGATTATGGGGGGAAAAAAGTGACTTAGGAACCATTTTTCACACTTACGACCATTGCAGCCTCCACGTGGTCAAAATTCAGACGCTTGGCAACCGATTCATATTTATGACGGTTGCAGCGCCCTGGGGTCGGGCACCTGATCCACTTCTATGCCCTTCCGACATGCAAAATCAACGGAGAACACAGATTCACTTAACCACTGCGTTCCTCACTTAACCGCCGCCGTGATCCGCTTAGCGATGGTGGCAAGAAAGGTCGTGAAAGGGGGGCAAAATTCACGGCCCCGTCTTGCTTAGCAGTGGAAATAATGGGACTCGGCTGCGGTCGTAAGTCGAGGACTACCTGTAGTTTAGCTTCTTCGTGCCGCTGCATTTAGCTCCTCTCCCACCCATTTAATGAATGTAATGACTACATTTTACATCAACCGTGTTATTTAGATTAACCTCGCTTTCGAACATCAAAAGAGGTGACGGGAATCGGGTTACAAAAGTCACTAAATAAATCATTAAACCATAATCAAAATTGTCGGGCCAGGTTCATGCATCGTGCATGCCAATTGCGCAACACATACACCCCGTGGTGGTATACTACTGGTTCGGACCGGTTCAGCCAAACTGGTAGTAAAACAAAAAGTCTCCGATGTTCACTTGAGAGGAGGGAAAAAAATCTTAGCACTGCAGGTCTCAGCTGGTGTGGGGAAGGCTGTGTGCCGGCGTTAGGCAAAGCACGGCCACCAAGCCACCCCCACCAAACTGGTGGTAAAACAGTTTCAATCCCACCACTACATACACCCCCAAATCAATCAGCCACGTTGATGCTAACCCAGATTGTCATTTTGGGGTGAATGACGGTTGACTAGATCTCTTAAAACTCAGAGGTCCCCAACTTTTCGGGCACCAGGGACCGGTTTGTGGAGAGAGGTTTTTCCGTGGACCGGAGGGGCTGTGGTTTCGTCTGCTGCCTGACAATCCTGAAGCTGACCCGACCGAAGGCGGTTTTTGACCGCTTCAGTGTTGCCAAACTGGAGCTTTGAGGGAATCCCAAACTGAGGGATAAGGAGGAGAGGGGGGATTTGAGATAGTTGACATTCTGTAGCCAAAACAAAATATTTTCTCTTGGGAACCAAGGACATGCGCACACCTGGTGGGAGGAAAGTGGAGTGATGTCACCCAGCCGCCAGACCGTGCCATGATTGGACCATGTGACTGACTGATTGTTTTGGGGAACGTGGCAAACTTTTAATTAGGTGAGAACCGCGCGAATCTTCAGAGTCGGTTTTTCACCAGATCTGTGCCAATATGTTATTTCAAATAAAGCTATTCCCACAGATGGGGCTTCACTTGTTTGCGTGACCTGGTTTCTGGCATGCCGTGGCCTGGTGCCAATCTGCAGCCCAAGGGTTGGGGACTCCTGCTCTAACTGATCTTGAAAAAAATGTTGTGTGAACACTTCTTCCTTCATATGATATGAGGTGGACCGGTTGCTTTCGTGGTGTGGAGACGATAACTTGGTCCTCAGCACCAATAAGACCAAGGAGCTTATAGTGGACTATAGAAGGAACAGATCGGACATCCAGCCCTTACTTATCAATGGAGACCGAGTGGAGCAAATGGCCAGTTTTAAGTTTCTGGGTGTTACCCTAAAAGAGGACCTGATCTGGGGTACTCGCATTGCAGCCCTGGTCAAAAGGGCCCAGCAGAGATTATACAACCCGAGGCTTCTCAGGAAACAACTGAATGAGAAACTGCTGGTGACCTTCTACCGCTGCACCATAGAGAGCATTTTAACATACTGCACCTCTGTATGGTTTGCCAATTGCACAGGGGCAGATAGGAAAGCACTCCAGAGGGTTAACGTCATTGCCCAGAGGATCATGGGTTGCCCTCTCCCCTCTTTGGAAGAGCTTTATAGCTCCCGCTGCCTTAAGAAAGTTCAAAACATTCTCAAAGATCCATCTCATCCTGGGAACCCTTTTTTTGAACTATTACCATCTGGCAGACGGTACAGGACAATAAAAACAAAGACAAATAGGCTGAAAAACAGCTTCTATCCCAGGGCAGTAACTCTATTGAATTCTACTGTATAGTGCAATATTAATGCAATATCAGGGGTTTTCAATTCAATGTATAGAATGTGAAGGATGTGTGTTTGCGTTTGTTTTCACGGTCATAGTGTGCACCGAGGATGGTGTTTGATTTCATTGTACAAGGTGCATTGACAATAAACTAAACTTTGCTGAGAACAGAAAACACTGGTCCTTGATTTGTTCCTCTCTTTGTAATGGAGTATCAACCAAATTATGATGTATGCCGCCCACAGTCTCTTGTTGAAATGGGCAGCTACAGAAATCAAATAAATAAGGTTTACATGTTTGGACCATTTGTAAAGGATCATTCTTGTTCTGAGTGAAGATGCTTAAAGCTTTGAAGGGCCCTTGAAGCTTGGCATTCTGACAAATCAGCCACCCACAGCCACCTAAAGATAAAAGCCCATCTATATTTATATGTGTGCTACTCTGGCACAACTCTTGAGTCTGTAACCTTTAACTGGGTGAAATGGTACAGTGTCAGGCAAAACTTTTTCACCAAAGGGACGCCAAAATAGGCTTTTCAGAATGTTTCCAAAACCTGAGACAACGTGATTCCTGCAGAAGTGAAATTGAGCACGTTTTTATAAAACATTTTATGACATGAGAGACATCACAAACTCTTGCGTTTGTTTGTCTGTAACTTCAATTGAGCAAAATGCTGCATCGTAGTGTTGGAAGAAATAGCCTTCTGGGTTCACTTCCAAGTGGGGAAGAAACAGACTGGGAATATGGAGGCTGCTTGGAAAGAGGGTTTAATGGTGGACAGGACCACATGCCTTGGAGCTCCTGGGTGGAAAAAAAGGGCAGAAATGCTGAGAGTCCCTGGGTTTTATATCCTTTGTTGGGATTTGAATTTGAGCTTGTATTCTGATTGGTTGTCAGACTCCCATGGGGCCATGCAGGGGCAACTCTGTAGGCTGTCCTGAGTCCCAGGCTTGGTTGAGCCTTTTCTGGATGATGATGTAATGAAAGGGCTTTGAGCAATTCCTATTATAGCTCTACCTGGAGCAGATCTTTGTTATGTAAAATAGAGTGGCCTAGGCCAGAGTAATGGTCCATTAGCAAAGGTGGGGTGGGGGCTGAGTTTCTGCCTCTCTGAGTTTCTACTTTTATTTTTAGGGGAAATATTCTGCCTTTTTAGTATATCCTAAAATATTTCATTTTCCTAGGAGAGGGGTGGGTTTTAACTTCCAACAGTAGGGGAACTACACACACACACACACACACACACACACACAAATATTTCATTTTCCTAGGAGAGGTTTTAACGTCCAACAATGCCAAGAAAGGCTGCTGCAAATCTGGAGCCTCAATCTGGCCTAACCCTGGTTGTGTTGTTGCACCAGGAGGGCCGGTTAAAAAACGAAAAGAGCGAAGACAAAATGGCCGCCAAAATGGTGGGATCGAAGCCCCGCCCCCCTGGGATAATCTGCAAAGAAATGGAGTGGAGTCCTGAATAATTGGTTGTGGCTGCCATCTTGATGCTTGTGAAGCATCCCCCCACCCCAGCACTCAGTCACTCAGCACTCAGGGAGGGGCCATTACCTTGCAGCCTTACTCCCGAGTCGTCTGTGCTGCCGTAATTGTTCTTTCCTCCGAGTAATCCTTCGTGCACATGCGCACTTGGCACAGGCTCCTCGGGAACCTCCTCGTCACTGCTGCCAGCCCCCACAATCTCTGAAGGCAGCAGTCCACTCCCTGATGGTCCTGGCCCCTCATCAGAGTCATCCCTCTTCTCAGCCATCCGTACCTGCTGCCGGCTAACCACAACATGCTTATCCACAGGTAATCCATGACTGGCAACCACAACCGGGGCCAGAGTTTTTTGTTGCTAAGCAAGACCGTTGTTCAGTGAGTTGCTCCTGATTTTATGACCCGTTTTTTTTGCAGTGGTTTAAACCAAAAATTGCCGTTCTTTAAGTGAATCACGTGGTCTTTAAACAAATCTAGGTTCCTCCTTGGTTTTGCTTGTCAGAAGCCAGCTGGGGAGATTGCAAATGGGCAAACACATGACCCTGGAAAGCTGCAACCATCCTAAGATACAGACCGGTTGCCAAGTGTCCAAGTTATGATTATGTGACCATGGAGTTGCTGCCATGGTCGTAAGTGTGGAAAAACAATCATAAGTCACTTTCTTCAGTGGTGGTGTAACTTTGAACAGTCACTAAACCAGGAGTCCCCAACCTTGGCAACTTGTGGACTTCAACTCCCAGAATTCCTCAGCCAGCTATGCTGGCTGAGGAATTCTGGGAGTTGAAGTCCACAAGTCTTAAAGTTGCCAAGGTTGGAGACCTCTGCACTAAACAAGTTATTTCAAGCTGAGGAGTACCGGCAACACAGTGTAAAAAAGGGAAACTGGCTTTCCAATTGACTTTGCTGGTCAGAGGGTCACCAAAGGGGATCACATGATCCTGGGAGATCCTGGAACAGTCATAAATACGAACCAGTTGTCAAGCGTTTGGATTTTTTTTTTTTAAACAAGTTTTATTGATTTCAACAACAAACAAATCATTACATATTTAAATCTTTCCTGTATTTCCACAAAAATTTCCCCAATATTCTCATAAAACACAAACAAACACACAAACATATAAAAAATCTTTTAGTAAAGTACCTTGGCCCCAGTTACCTCTCTTTGTATGGGCAGCGCATTTCACTCTTCACAATTCTATCTTATTTAATCCATCTTAATTAAATCATTATATTTATATCTTTTGCCCATTCATTATCCCTCTATCTCTTCTTATAATAAAAAGAATTTCTCCTGAAATCACTAATCAGAGTATGATGCCTTTCTATCCTCCCCCTTAGTTAGTAAAATTAACATTCAACATAACATATACCCAATTCGGTTCTGCTTGGTACATTCTATCCACCAAAAATGTTTAAATACATTGTATCCTCCTTTCCTTCAATATTTTATTACATTTTAAAAATCAATCATTATGAAAAAACTTCAACATTTTAATTTCTTATTAAATCTTAAACCATTCTAATTTACTATTTCAAATATAAATGTTACAATACCATCTTCTGTACCTAGCAGAATCTTTCTTACAGAAGTTTATATTTCATCCTTTGTCCCTAAAAAAAATTCCTCTTCTCCCATCCAATTTTAAAACTTTGAGGCTTTTCTCCGCCTTTCCCCTTTCTTTCTTCCCCCACCAAATCTTCCTACCCCCCTTCTTCTTCTAACCTCTGCCTTGCTGGGATCCCTTCTCTGTTGTGTTCCCTTTTTCTCTTGTTTGCTATCATTATATTTACTTTGCATCATATTTTCCTCTTTCTCAAATGTTTTTTAGATCTTAAGTCCTTCATTTTCCTTGCTCTCTTCCTTCCTTCTTTCTTAGATAAGTTTTGAAATTCAATAAAGATGGCGTCTTCGTCTTTTTCTTGTTGTTGTTCTTCTGTTTCCATCTGTTTCATTGTCTGTTGGTAATTAACCAGCGCCATTTCTAGAAATAGAAAAGCTTTTTCCATACCATCTTTACAGGCTGCTTTTGTTTGCTCATATTCATCCCTCAGGTCCTCAGAAGGAAAAGCCATTATAAATAAATCTTTTCTTTTCTTTATTCCTCTTTCTTCTTACACCAACCAGATATTCAGAGAGAAAGGTAAAACAATCCCAAAGTCCACAATCCTCAATAAATCCAAGCAAGCCAAATTTCCCCTGAAATTTGGGAGTTGAAGTCCACAAGTCTTAAAGTTGCCAAGGTTGGAGACCTCTGCACTAAACAAGTTATTTCAAGCTGAGGAGTACCGGCAACACAGTGTAAAAAAGGGAAACTGGCTTTCCAATTGACTTTGCTGGTCAGAGGGTCACCAAAGGGGATCACATGATCCTGGGAGATCCTGGAACAGTCATAAATACGAACCAGTTGTCAAGCGTTTGGATTTTGATCACGTGACCCCGAGGAGGCAGCAAGGGTCGTAAGTGTGGAAAAACTTTCCTTTTTTTCAGCGTAACTTTTGTAACTTTGAGCGGTTCACTAAATGAATAGTTGCAAGGGGAGGATTATCTGTAGCATATTCTTCCATCCTTGCCCACCCCAGGTCATCTTCAGCAGTGCAAGTCCAGGAAATGGATTAATTCGGAAACTGAGAGCAATGCATGGCATGAAAGGAAACGAGAGAGAGAGGAGAGAGAGAGAGAGAGAGAGGGAGGGAGGGAGAGAATAAGGGAGGAAAAGAGAGAATGAGAAAGGGAGAGAGAGAATGGGAGAGGAAAAGAAACAGAGAGAGAGAATGAAAGAAAGAAACAGAGAGGGAGGGAGAGAAAGAGAGGGAGAGGGTGGGAGAGAGAGAGGGAGAGGGAGGGAGGGAAAGAGGGAGCAAGAGAACGAGAGGAAAAGAAACAGAGAAAGAGAGGGGGAGAAAGAAAGAGAGGGAAAGAGAAACAGGAAAAGAGAGAGAATGAAAGGGGAGAGAGAGGGGGGGAGGAGAGAATGAGAGAGGAAAAGAAACAGAAACAGAACGAGAGGAAAAGAAACTGAGAGAATGAAAGGGGGAGAGAGAAAGAGAGGGGGAGAGAAACAGAGGAAAAGAAACAGAGAGAGAATGAAAGAGGAGAAGGGGGAGGGAGACAATGAAAGAGGAAAAGAAACAGAAAGAGAGGGGAGGGAGAGAAAGAGGAAGAGAGAAAACGAGCGGAAAAGAGAGAAGGAGAGAGATAATGAGAGAGGAAAATAAACACACACAGAGAGAGAGAAATAATGAGAGAGGAAAAGAAAGAGAGGGGGAGGAAGAGAGAAAAAGAGAGAGAGAGAGAGAGAAAGAATGAGAGAGGAAAAGAAACAGAGGGAGAATGAAAGAGGAGAGAGGGGGGGGAGGGAGACAATGAAAGAGGAAAAGAACGAGAGATTGAAAGGGGGAGAGAGAAAGAGAGGGGGAGGGAGAGAAAGAGGGAGAGAGAAAACAGAAAGAGAGGAGAGAAGGAGAGAGATAATGAAAGAAAGAAACACACAAAGAGAGAGAGATAAGAGAGAGAGAGAAAGAATGAAAAGAAACAGAGAATGAAAGAGAGGGGGGAGGAGAGAAAGAGAGGGGAGAAAAGGGGAGAGAGAGCGGAAAAGAGAGAGAGAAGAATGAGAGAGGAAAAGAAAGAGAGGAGAGAGAGAAAGAGAGAGAGAGAGGAAAAGGAGGAGAATGAAAGAGAGAGGGAAAGAGGGATCGTTGTACGATGGGAGTCCCCCACGGCGGGTGCAAAGAAACCCAGCCGATTGCTCCCTTTTTATTCCCTCTTGTTTTGACAGCCAGAGACGCCACCCGGTTCCTCTCAGAGGCGACATGCCAGACCCAGCTGCTCTTGGCTTGCTCCGAGCCTGAACACCAGACGCTGCTTCTCTTTCATCGCTGTTTTTGTGGAGCGCTTTCTTTTTCTCCCGGCTGCTTAATTTGCCTTCAAGCAACGTTAATATAGATAAATAACGCGGCGGCGCTAGAAATTGCGGCTTTGAAGAGCTGGTTTTAGTCGGGCTCGGCCGCCAGCTTGCTTTCTTCTCCCTTAATATTCTGTAATATTAGCCCTCACCTCCTCCCTCAGCTTTTGGCCTGGGCTTGCCAGTCACCCTTCCATCCCGTGGCCCTGGGTTGGAATAGCATTTTCACAGGCTTCCTTCCCCATCCTTCCCTTCCCCTTCTTTTCTTTTATTTTCCTTCCCTTCCCTTTCTCCCTCTCTTCCTCCTTTTCTACCTTCCTCCCTCCCTCATCCTTTTTCTATTGTTCTTTCCTTCCTTTTTTATCTTTCCTTCCCTCTCCTTTCCACTTTCCTTTCCTTTCCCATCATTCTCTTCCCCTTCCTTTCCTCTCCTTTCCTTTCCTCTCCTCTCCTCTTTTTGCTTTCCTTTCCCATCCTTCCCTTCCCTTCCTTTTCTTCCTTTCCTCTCCTCTCCTCTCCTCTTTTCCTTTCCTTCCCATCCTTCCCTTCCCCTTCCTTTCCTTTCCTCTCCCTTTTCCTTTCCTTTCCCATCATTCTCTTCCCTTCCTTTCATCCTTTTTCTCTCCTCTCCTCTTTTCCTTTCCTGTCCCATCTTTCCTTCCCCTTCCTTTCCTCTCCTTTCCTTTCCTCTCCTCTTTTCCTTTCCTTTCCCATCCTTCCCTTCCCCTTCCTTTCCTCTCCTTTCCTTTCCTCTCCTCTCCTCTTTTCCCTTTCCTTTCCCATCATTCTCTTCCCCTTCCTTTCCTCTCCTTTCCTTTCCTCTCCTCTCCTTTTCCTTTCCTTTCCCATCCTTCCCTTCCCCTTCCTTTCCTCTCCTTTCCTTTCCTCTCCTCTCCTCTTTTCCCTTTCCTTTCCCATCATTCTCTTCCCCTTCCTTTCCTTCCTTTCCTTTCCTTCCTCTCCTCTTTTCCTTTCCTTTCCCATCCTTCCCTTCCCCTTCCTCCTCTCCTTTCCTTTCCTCTCCTCTTTCCCTCCTTTCCCATCCTTCCTTCCTTCCTTTCCTTTCCTCTCCCTCCTCTCCTCTTTTTCCTTTCCTTTCCCATCCTTCCTTCCCTTCCTTTCCTCCTTTCCTTTCCTTTCTCTCCCCTTTTCCCTTTCCTTTCCCATCCTTCCTTCCTTCCTTTCCTTTCCTTTCCTTTCCTCTCCTCTTTTTCCTTTCCTTTCCCATCCTTCCTTCCCCTTCCTTTCCTCTCCTTTCCTCTCCTCTCCTCTCCTCTTTTTCCTTTCCTTTCCCATCCTTCCCTTCCCCTTCCTTTCCTCTCCTTTCCTTTCCTCTCCTCTCCTCTTTTTCCTTTCCTTTCCCATCCTTCCTTCCCCCCCCCTTTTTTTGTGCCTAACTTCTTTGTCTGTTTTGCAAGAGAGGAAAATTCTTCCGCCAGGATTTGGGGTGAGTTTTATAAGAGATTTGCTGCGAGAGGAAGGGAGAGAACAAATCTTTTCTCCCTGGATGTTTTTTTGCGAGAGGTGAACCGTGACACCGTGGAGCTGGGCAGCCTTAATGTTTCATAAAAAACAAACACAATAACAACAAAATTTAAAAAGTAGATGGTGAGAAGGATGGGAGGGAAAGAAGGCAGTGGTGGGATTCAAATAATTTAACAACCGCTTCTCTGCCCTAATGATTTCTTCCAACAACCAGTTCACCAAAAGGCTCAGAAAGTTAACAACCGGTTCTCCTGAAGAGGTGCAAACTGGCTGAATCCAATTGACTGTGGAAGTGTTATAGTACAGGGAATAACCTTATCTCAATGATGGAGGAGGAGAGGAGGAGGAGCAGGAGGAGGAGATGAAGAGGAGGAAGAGGAGGAGGAGGAGGACAAAAAGAAAAAGAAGAAAAAGGAGGAGGAGAAGAAAAAGGAGAAAAAGAAAAAGCAGGAGCAGGAGGAGAAGGAGGAGAAGAAAAAGAGGAGGAGGAGCAGGAGGATGAGATGAAGAAGAGGAGGAGGAGCAGCAGGAGGAGATGAAGAAGAGGAGGAGGAGCAGGAGGAGGAGATGAAGAAGAAAAAGAAGAAGAAAAAGAAGAAAAAGGAGGAGGAGGAGGAGGAGGAGGAAGAGAAGAAAAAGGAGAAAAAGAAAAAAGAAAAAGAAGAAGAAAAAGAAGGAGGAGGAGAAGGAGGAGGAGGAGAAAAAGAAGAGGAGGAGCAGCAGGAGGAGATGATGAAGAAGAAAGAGGAGGAGTAGGAGGAGGAGATGAAGAAGAAGAAAAAGAAGAAAAAGGAGGAGGAGCAGAAGGAGGAGGAGAAGAAAAAGAAGAGGAGGAGGAGGAGGAGATGAAGAGGAGGAGGAGCAGGAGGAGGAGATGAAGAAGAAGAGGAGGAGGAGGAGGAGAAAAAGAAGAAGAAAAAGAAGAAAAAGGAGGAGCAGGAGGAGGAGGAGGAGGAGGAGGAGGAGGAGAAGAAAAAGAAGAAGAAAAAGAAGAGGAGGAGCAGGAGGACGAGATGATGATGAAGAAGAGGAGGAGGAGGAGGGGAGGGGAGGAGGAAAGAGGTAGAGGAGAAGAGGGGACGAGTGCCAATATTTTAATATTATTTTAAGCTATTCCTTAGCTGAACATCCTTCCTTTCGTCCAACATCACAAATTGGCCCATTGAACCATTCCCAATTTGATCCTTTCAAAAACTCTCTAGTCTAGTGCTCGTTTCTCTGAACAAGAAGAGCCTGCTGGCTTTCACTGGAAAATGGGAAAGCGAAGACACGAATTCATTGCTCTTGCTGATCTCGGTATGATCCCTGTTATTGATTGACGGGTGCATGTAAAGAGGCGGGGCTTTGATCATGTGATTTGCAGCCCTCACTTACACCATTTTGAGGCTGCTCCCTGCCCACACCCCTTCTTTGTGCAAACTTTACGAGACTTAGTTGATCCACTGCAAGCCCTTTTTGCTTCTCTCGTTTCTCACCACATCATCTTTTCCAACTAACAGATGCATCCAATGGTGAGCTGCAGCACATGAAAGCTTCTGCCATTTAATTTAATTTGATTTGATTTGATTTGATTTTTTAATTTGATTTGATTTTTTAATTTAATTTGATTTTTTAATTTAATTTGATTTTTTAATTTAATTTGATTTTTTAATTTAATTTAATGTTTTATTTTTATTTATTTTTTTAATTACATTTCTGATTACAGGTAGTCTCAGACTTATGACCGCAATTGGGACTGCTATTTCAGTTCCATTGCGGTTGTTGGGCAAAGTTATTTATTTTTATTTATTTTATTTTATTCGGTTTGTCAATCGCTTACAAGATAATAGGTATAAGTATAAACATAGTTATGAATATATGAAATGGATACATATAAGAAAAATAAAAAGAAACAATAGGACAGGGACGGTAGGCACGTTGGTGCGCTTATGCACACCCCCTACAGACCACTTAGGAAGGGGATGAGGTCAATAGTAGCAGTCTAAGGTTAAAGTTTTGGGGGTTTGGGGAAGAAACCACAGAGTCAGGTAGAGCAGGGATCCCCAACCTTTTTGACGCCGCGGCCCGGTACCGGCATCAGCTGGGCGCCGCAGCCCAGTACTGGCATCAACTGGGCGCCGCCATCTTTTGATGAAAAGTGCTTCGGTGACCTCACGGAAGCACTTTTCATCAGATGCGGAGTGAGCTTTTCGGTAGAAATGGCTTTCTACCGGAAAACTCACGAGGCGCCGCCATCTTTTTGATGAAAGTGCTTCGGTGAGACCGGAAAAGCTCACGGAGCACTTTTATTGCCCAGTAAGAGTTGTTGATCGTCCGCGAGTGGGGACCCATATTCAGACATTGACCACTCTGTTGCTGAAGTCGTATTCCTGCAATCAAGTTTGGTGCGGTTAACCTTGAGTTTGTATCTATTGTGTGCTCTTTTATTGTTATGATTGAAGCTGAAGTATTCATTGACAGGTAGGACATTGTAATGTATGATTTTATATACTAAGATCGGATCGAAAGCAGTGTAGTTCTAGGTTTTCTAGGTCTAGAATTTCAAGTCTAGTGGCATAAGGTATTCTGCAACAAGTAGAGGAGTGGAGGACTCTTCTTGTAAAATATTTCTGGACTTTCTCAACTGTCCTAATATCAGATACGTAATGTGGGTTCCAGACTGATGAGCTGTATTCGAGTATTGGTCTAGCAAATGTTTTGTATGCTCTAGTTAGTAGTGTAATATTACCAGAGAAAAAGCTATGTAGGATTAGGTTAAGAACTGTTAATGCCTTTTTGGCTATGTAGTTACAGTGGGCTCTAGCACTTAGATCATTAGAGATGAGTATTCCAAGGTCCTTTACAGAGTTTGGATCATCAACAAGGTCTTGACTATTCAGCCTGTATTGTATTTTTTTTTTTTTTGCCAATATGTAAGACAGAGCATTTATTTGTTGAGATTTGAAGTTGCCATTTGTTTGACCATTCTGATACATAGTCGAGGTCTTTTTGAAGGGTAGCAGTATTGTCTGTGGTGTTGAATAGCTTTACATCATCAGTGAAGAGAACGCTGTTGCTCTTGATATGATCACAGAGGTCATTTATGTAGCGTATGAAGAGAGTTGGTCCTAAAACACTGCCTTGGGGGACACCACTGTTGACAGGTACAGAATTTGATAGGACGCTCCCAATTTTGACCATTTATTGTCTGTTTGACAGGAATGCTTCTATCCAGTTATGCAGGTGTCCAGAGATACCATAAGATTTTAGTTTTAGGAGTAGTTTGTCATGTACCACTGATTCAAAGGCTTTACAGAAGTTATCACGTTGACCCAGCCTGATTTTAAAACCATTTTTACCATGGTCCTTAAGCGAATTGCACGGTTGTTATAAGTGAATCACCCAGGCATTCAGTAAATCTGACTCTTCTAATTGACTTCCCAGTCATGGGCCGGCTGGGAAACTTGCAAATTGTAATGATGGGACTGCAAGATGCTGCAGCCGTGGTCGGTTGAGCTGGTTGCCAAGCAACCAAACTGTGATCACATGATTGCAGGGATGGCGCAATGGTCGTAACTTTGAGAATAGGTCATAAGTCATCTTTATAACTTGGTCATAATTTTGGATTGTAACTTTGACCCATCGTTAAACGAATGGTTATAAGTCGAGGACTATAGTTACGACCCAAAGTTACAATACCTTTACAGGTGTCAACTAAAAAAAAAAATTCTTTGGTCTTTTTAGCTGCCAGCAGAAAGGGAGTGGGGAAAGCAGTGCATTCCTTATATGCTTCAGATAATTGCTAGGCAGCCGAAGCTGTGGGCGCGCAAGATTATTACTGGAGAGCATGATTGATGACTCTTGGCTATGGATGTGTCCCATTGGAGAATATACACCCAGGGGCTGAAGGAAGACCAGGGTCAAGGGGGAAATGAATGATGTAATTTAGTGTCGGCTGCACCTAGGTAACAGACCCAAACTTACAATACCTGTACAGGTAGTCCTCGACTTACAACAGTTCGTTTAGTGACTGTTTGAAGTTACATCGGTGCTGAAAAAAGTGACTTAGGACTGTTTTTCACACTTACGACTGTTGCAGCATCCCCCATGGTCACGTGATCAAAATTGGCCACTGACTCCTATTTATGACAGTCACGGTGTCCCCGGGGCCACGCGATCCCCTTTTGCGACCTACCGACAAGCGAAGTCAATGGGGGGGGGGGAGCCAAATTCCTTTAATAATTGTGCCATTAACAACTGTGCTGATTCACTTAACAACAGTGGCAAGAAGGGTGGTAAAATGAGCACAAAATTCACTTAACAAATGTCTCACTTAGCAAGAGAAAAATGGGGCTCTGTTGCGGTTGTAAGTCAAGGACTACCTGTGGTCAGAAGAGGGGCTGGCATGGCCATTCTGATTTTTTGCCAGCATAAATTCACCCCGTTGTCCACCTATAATCGCTTCCCACCCACCACCCACCACCCAGAAAAAAATCTCTGGAGAGATTTCACCACCATGTCTCTGATTTTCTGTCTCGCTGATTCTTTTTTTTATCTGCCGTCCTTTCCCGGAGCTGCATGAAATTAGAGAGCCACCAAACCAGGATGCATTAAGAAGCAGCGGCGAGAATGGAAATTGAGAAGGAGATGCAAATAGAATTGGATTACACTTTGCCACCCAGAAAAACACACAGAATTTGGGGAGGGAAGGGAAGCAGGCAGGCTGGAGGTATCCTAATGAGGAGGATGCCAGGAAAAGAGAAAGAGAGAGAGAGAGTGTGGGGGGAGGGAGGGGGGGGGGGAGGGGAGAGAGAGAAACAGAGAGAAACAAAGAAAGAATGAAAAAGAGAGAATGAAAGAGGGAGAATGAAAGAGGGAGAATGAAAGAGAGAGAATGAAAGAGAGAGAGGGAGGGGGCGAGAGAGAATGAGAGAGAGAGGAGAAGAGAGAATGAAAGAAACGGGGGAGAGAGAAGCACAGACAGAGAAACACAGAAAGAATGAGAGAAAGAGAGAGGGGGAGGGGGAGAAAGGGAATGAGAGAGAGAGGAGAAGAAAGAGAGAATGAAAGAAATGGGGGAGAGAGAAACACAGAAAGAATGAGAGAAAGAGGGGGAGGGGGAGAAAGGGAATGAGAGAGAGAGGAGAAGAAAGAGAGAATAAAAGAAATGGGGGAAGAGAGAAGCACAGAGAAACACAGAAAGAATGAGAGAAGAGAGAGGGAGGGGAGAAAGGGAATGAGAGAGAGAGGAGAAGAAGAGAAGAGAAAGAAATGGGGGGAGGAAACACAGAAAGAATGAGAGAAAGGGGAGGGGAGAAAGGGAATGAGAGAGAGGAGAAGAAAGAGAGAATAAAAGAAATGGAGAGAGAGAGAGAGAAACATAGAGAAAGAAGTACAGAAAGAATGAAAGAGAGAAAGAAAAAGAGGGAGGGGGAGAGAGAAAGAGAGAATAAGAGGAAAAGAAACACAGAGAGAGAATGAAAGAGAGAAAGAAAGGGGGGGGAGAGAGGGACTTCATGCAAGGAAAGCAGCAGAAGTCTTTCTTTCTCTCCCCCAAACTCCCCCACAGCCTCTTGGAGCAGGAGGCCTTGCAGGGTCCCAAAGGCTCCTTTCTGGTGGAGTTTGGGGGAGAGAAAGAAAGACTTTTGCTGCTTTCCTTGCGTGCAGCCAAAAGCAGAAGAAAAAAAAAAAGTGGAAAGAAGCAGCCCGGTGGCCAGGCCAGGCATGTGGGATGAGTGGGGCAAGTTTCCCCCCCTCCGTCCTTTCCCCCCTCCCCTCACTACCTCGTGTTGTTCGCAATGCAAGCGATGCAAGCCTTGTGTTCCCACAGGCCATGTGGGCACCGCAGCCTTGTGTTCCCACACAGCCTGGATTAATTGCTTTGGGGGGGGTGACATTGCTCTGCGGACTACCAAACTTTTCTTGCGGACCACCAGTGGTCCCTGGCCCACTGGTTGGCGACCACTGGTATAGGGTGTCCTGCTTCAGCAGGGGGCTGGACTAGAAGACCTCCAAGGTCCCTTCCAGGTTTTCCCTTCCCTTCCCTTCCGTTCCATTCCATTCCATTCCATTCCATTCCATTCCATTCTATTCTATTCTATTCTATTCTATTCTATTCTATTCTATTCTATTCTATTCCTCCCCCTCCTCCCTCTCCTCCTCCCTCTCCTCCTCTTCCTCCTTTTCTCCTCCTCGTTGTCCTTGTGATGTCTCTGTGGCTGAAGAAGGCATAGGTGATAGCCTTTCTCTCTTAGCGGAGAGAGAAAGCAACAGCAGGCCTCTCTTCCTTTCATGTTCAAACCCTCCCGATGCCTTTGAAAACCCCTGCGATCACTTCAACAACTTCTCTGCCTGTTTGTTCTGACTCCGCAAGGCTTGTTGACATCCTCTCCCTGTCTTTAATGCCAAGGAGCAAAGCGGCTTTCGCACTCTCCTCCCTTTATCCTCAACAAGCGATCCCAGAGACTTTCTCCTATCCAGCATCAAAGGGGCGTCAATCATCAGCATATCTGAGCAGGGCTGATGTTTCTTCCAGCAATATTCGGTTTCTTCGGTTCCATCCGAAGCAACACGGCAGAGAGCTTGAATTGTCCGGTTGCATCCTTGGCTGTTTTGCAGGCGCCTTTTGGTTTGTGTAGTTCTGGTCTGCATAAACAGAGGGAGAGAATCGAGATCATGTGAAGTGTTGATACCACTTTATAAGACCTTGGTAAGGCCACACTTGGAATCCGGCATCCAGTTTTGGTCGCCGTGATGTAAAAAAAGTTGTTGAGGCACCGAAGAAACCGAAATTGCTGGAAGAAAGAGTGCAGAGAAGAGCAACAAAGAGGATTAGAGGGCTGGAGGCTAAAACATATGAAGAACAGTTGCAGGAACTGGGTTTGTCTAGTTTGATGAAAAGGAGGACTAGGGGTGACATGAGAGCAGCCTTCCCATATCTCAGGGGCTGCCCCAAAGAAGAGGGAGTCAAGCTATTCTCCAAAGCACTAGAAGGCAGGACAAGAAGCAACAAGGATGGAAACTAATCACGGAGAGAAGCAACTTAGAACTAAGGAGAGATTTCCTGACAGTTAGAACAATTAATCAGTGGAACAACTTGGCTCCAGAAGTTGTAAATGCTCCAACACTGGAAGTTTTTAAGAAGAGATTGGACATCCACTTGTCTGAAATGAAGGAGGGTTTCCTGCCTAAGCAGGGGGTTGGACTAGAAGACCTCCAAGTTCCCTGCCAACTCTGTTATTCTATTCAATATACAGCTGTGGCTGCAGTATACAGCTGGATGCCTACCCATCGCAAAACAGCTCAAACCATGTTTGTCATACAATATACTCTCTCCATCATGTTATACATCCAATTTATCACTATTATTTACTTATTTCTACCGTATTACGCTATTACAATTCTCACTTTATGCACTTCACACTACATTCTTGTACAGTTCAATAATACAATAATGCAGTTTCTTACATTGTTTATTCTGTCACTGTATATATGTATTTTGTTAATCTTTCCTTATTTAACACTAATCTCTGCTTCTATTATATTATGCATCCAAATTATCTCTATTATCTTCTGCCATAATATGTTGTTACAATCCTCACTTTATCCATTGTTTCTTGTCCTGCCTTCAGGTGCTTTGCCAAATAGCTTGGCCCCCTTCCTCCTCTCTGTGGCAGCCCCTCCAATATTGGAAGGCTGCTATCCTGTCTCCCCTGGTCCTTCTCTTCCCTAGACGAGCCAAGCCCAGTTCCTGCAACCATTCTTCATATATTTTAGCCTTCAGCCCCCTACTGAGGTTCTATAAATATCTAATCAGAATTATGATAGGGTGGAGCGAACCTCAAAGCATGTATTTAATATTTGATCTGTGAGGGGGAGGCAGGGGTTCCTGTTAAAATCAACCACCCCCTGAAGTACAGATGGTACAACACAGCGGAATGCCTGAACGATATGTTCTTCTCACCTGTTAATCAACATGGAATATAGATTATATATTCCTGTAGGTTTGTTGTGATAGGTATCTGTTGGCCAATGCTGAGCTTCAGGGTTTAGTGACCACGGAAAGATAAGAAGTGTACAGGTAGTCCTTGATTTACAACTATTCGTTTTGTGATGACCTGGAGTGTAACACAAATGTAACAAAATCCAAAACGTAAATGAATGTCCTTTAATGCATCCAACTTGGCCCCACTGTTCAATAATTCTCAGTTGGAGATAAAACATACTCAAAAATAGTCTTCAAAAAAAAGCAATACAGTCCGAGCTTAATGAGCAGATAGAGGTGAAATAAAAAACAAAAACAAACTACAATGAAGGAATTTCCACAACAGACCAGGATAAGTAATTACGAACTTCAAGGAGATAACAAGGCACAGTCTGTTGGAAGGACGCCAACCAAGATAACTTCAGCCCAAAATAAAACACGCTTTGTTTCTGGCAACACTGTGTTTTAACCGTCTCTCTTATATACTATTCTCCCCAACTGCAACCAATGAGGGCGATCATGGCCGCTTCCTCTCTCGTAAGCCAAGTTGTTGCCTTCTCCGTTCCTCCCTGCGTGCCCTAGGATGAAGAGGGGATGGGCCTGGTTCTTCCTCTGCTCTTCCCCAGTTTCCTCCACAACCTCTGGAGCCACATTTCCACTCCCTGTCGGCTATTCCTCCTCTCCCTCAGAGTCTGACTCTAACAAGGGCATGACACGTTTAGTGACCATTCAAAGTTACACGGCACTGAAGAAAGGGAGTTACAAGCGATCCTCATACTTACGACCATAGCAACATCCCTACTGTCACATATCTCAGGGGCTGCCACAAAGAAGAGGGAGTCAACCTATTCTTCAAAGCACCAGAAGGCAAACAAGAAACAATGGGTGGAAACTAATGGAGGAAAGAAGCAACCTGGAATTGAGGATAAATTCCGTAACGGTCAGAACAATCCACCAGTGGAACAACTTGCTTCCAGAAGTTGTAAATGCCCCGACACTGGAGGCTTTTAAGAAGAGATTGGACAACCGTTTGACTGAAATGGTTTAGGGTTTCCTGCTTGAGCTGGACTAGAAGACCTCCAAGGTCCCTTCCAATTCTGTTATTCTATTATGATCAGAATTCAGGTGCTTGGCAGGCAAATAGCATGCACCTACCATGGTTGCATGACCCGGGGTCCCTTGTGATCACCAATTGTTGACTTTTCCATCCAGCAATGCGTCGTCAAACAAGCCTGCAAAACTCGAAGAGTGTAGGAACAATCGCAATTTGGAAGAGAGGAGATGGAGTTCATTATAACACATCTCTTCCACCTTATCATTTTTTCAACAACAACAAAAAAAAAATATTGCAAATCCTTACTAGCTTAGTGATTACCAGCTTCTTTGCTGCAGCCTGTGTGTGTGTGTGTGTGTGTGTGTGTGTGTGTGTTTGTGTGCGAATGTGCGTGTGCGTGCGCTCGCTCCTTAAAGGCACAATCAGCGAGCAACCCTCTCTAGTTTCAGAACCGCCATATGGCAGATTTTAAAACTGTTCTTACGGATAATGACTCCTGAATCCATGAGGAGAATGATTGACAGGCACCGAAGATGCTAATGGGTGAAGCCGTCACAAAAGAGAGCAAAGGACAGGTCACGTTCATTGGGAGCGAATGGTATATCTGCCCCAGTGGTGGGGGTCAAATTGTTTTTACTACCGGTTCTGTGGGTGTGGCTTGGTGGGTGTGGCATGGCTTGGTGGGCGTGGCTTGGTGGGCGTGGCAGGGGAAGGATACTGCAAAATCCCCACTCTCTCCCCACCCCACGAACCTGCTTTCCAGCTCCGTTCTCCTGCACAGGGCAACCAAAGAAGACCCAGCCAATCAGCTGGGACTCGGGAGGCGGAGAATAGATGGGGGCGGGGCCAGTCAGAGGTGGGATTTGCCAGTTCTCCAAACTACTCAAAATTTCCGCTACCGGTTCTGCAGAACCGGTCCGAACCGGCTGAATACCACCTCTGGTTCTTCCCACTTTTCATACCAAATATAGTCAAATGCAGGTAGCCTCTGATTTAACACCACAATGGAATCCCACATTTGCATTGTTAAGCTTGGCTGTTGTTAAGTGAACTGTGACCCATTTTACAACCATTTTTGCCACAGTTGTTAAGAGAATCACATCTATACATATAGCTATCCTCATTCTTATCCTCATGAATTGCTGTTGTTTCTTTTTAAAGGTAGTTCTCAACTGATGACCAGTCACTTAACGGCCGATCAAAGTTAAAACGGACCCACCCCAAAAAGAATTTAGGAGTGTTTGGGAAGTTCTGACATCACCCCACCCCCAAATATCCCACAGTCGTGTGACTTTATTTGGGGGACTTGGCAACTGGCCTGCATTTAAGATCTTTTGCAGTGCCCCGTAGCCCTGTGACTATGATTTGTGATGATTTTGCTGGGAAACTGACATTTACTCCCAGTTTCTGGCCAAAAAAAACCACAAATGGCCTACAGAGAACCATGGGTTCATTTAATGACTGCAACGTTCACTTACCAACATTTGCACTACAGCCGCCACAGTGACTTAAAATGACCACAAAAAAAGTTGTCAAAACAGACCTGGTCCCGTGGTGGTCCATTCTATGACTGTCACGGCTTACGACCATAATTGCCGAGCTCAGTTGCAGTTGTAAGACAAGGTACTTCCTGTCCTAAAAGCTTCAACAATAATGAACTGCAAAGACGGCATCTGGTCCAAAAAGTCAAGATGGCGGAGCCTCAATCACAATCAACTTCTTGATTTCTTTAAAATCTGTGTCCTACAGGCAGCTCAAAATGATTACTGTATGACAGGGGTGTCAAACTCAAGGCCTGGGGGGGCGGATTAGGCCCTGGGGTGCTTAGATCTGGGCCACGGGGCTGCCCTGGAAACAATGAAGGACCGGCCTGCGGTTGTTCTGACTCAACCAGGTTCCCAGAGAGCAAACACAGACAAGGCAGCAGCCCCCACCTTTCAAGGTTTAATCGCGAATGCTGTTCCTTTACAGATAAAAGGCTGCTTTCCAACAATTATCTCCGACAAGAAAGAGCCTCGCCAAGTTGTTCGTCAAGGCTGCCAAAAACCCAGAGATAAGAACTAATTTACAAAATTCACGAACTAAGATGTCCACCGGTTCAGCTAAGAGCTTCTTTGCTGTCTGCAAAGAACGCTTTTCCAAACCTGGCTTTTATCCTCTTGAGGGAGGGGCCATTACCTTGCAGCTTTGCTCCCGAGTCGCCTATGCTGCTGTAATTGTTCTTTCCTCCGAGTAATCCTTCGCGCACGTGCACTTGGCACAGGCTCCTCGGGAACCTCCTCGTCGCTGCTGCCAGCCCCCACAATCCCTGAAGGCAGCAGTCCACTCCCTGATGGTCCTGGCCCCTCATCGGAGTCATCGCTCTTCTCAGCCATCTGCACCTGCTGCCGGCTAACCCCAACAGTGCCTCTGCCAGCAACAACGGAGCTCTGTTCTCACTGGCAGAGGGTTGCAGTGGACAGGGCTCAGTTGACCCCCATTTAAATCATGAGTCTCTAGCCAGATTTCCAGAGCTTAAAGAAGATTTATTAGGTGTAACCATGCCGGTGGTGCCAACTCTGAGACACATCACTCATTGTCACCCTTGATCCTGGTTTTCTCGCACTCCCTGGGTATCGTAATTCATATCCTCCAATGGGACACATCCATAGCCAAGAGTCATCAATCGTACTCTCCAGTTAGAATTTTGCGTGGCAGAAACATCAGTCGCCTAGGAACTATCTATGAAAATATTTATGGAATGCACTTTCGGTTTTGCAAGCTGCTTCATTGCTCTCCCACTCCCTTTCTGCTGGCAACTCTAAAAAACTACAGAAATATTTTATGAAGTGACAGCAGGAAGCCGTCACAGCTGAAAACGGAACTTGGGAGCCCGTTGTTGTTGGAAGAGTTGGCCACCACAGGCACCCCCGACTTGAGTGCTGTTGACCTGGCCATGCTTACCCTGCCCCCCCGAGTTCAAAGATAACCCTGATGCGGCCCTCAATGAAATCGAGTTTGACACCTCTTCTGGATGACATAAGAACAGTTTACCACTCCATACACCCCTTCAAAATGAGTGAATTGGAACTGTGTACGCTAGTGACTGCAGATCTTATGTACCACGCATTGCAAAAGGTCTTCCTTTTCGTCTTTGGAAAAGTAGCTCATTAAATTGTAGGAGTGTGACTCCAGGTCTAGAATAACTAAAAAGTCAATTGGATGTAGAATATAACTTTAATGGAAGCCCTTCTCAGACTCTGCGGAATTGTGCTACACTTCTAACCTGGTAGGTTACGGAGCTGATATTTTATCCTGTTACATAATTTACAGTGTTGATAGAATGCACCAATTACCAGCTTTTACTGACTTTTTTTTAATGATTTGATCGATGTTAACTGAGGACTCTCTTAGTTCAGAGCATAGCAGAGATACCTGCATGGACTGACACTCAGATTTGAAATCTGTTTACAGGTAGCCTTGGACTTCCAACCGCAACTGAGCCCCCAATTTCCATCACTTAAGCCAGACGATAATAGTTGAGTGAGTTTTTTTATGACGGTTCTTGCCACCGTTGTTCAGGGAATCGCTGCAGTTGTTCAGTTAGTAACATCGTTGTAAAGTGAATCTGGCTTCCCCGTTCACTTTGCTTAACCCCAGGATGCTACAACCGTCCATTGTGGCCTGTCCAGCGGCCAAATCAGAGGAGGAGGGTGCATGGGAGTCAGGGTCAGCATCAAGGCAACCAGAGAGCTCCAAGGGGGAAGAGGAAATGGAGCTGGCAGAGAGGGAGAGGGAGGCGGAGCCTGGGCCATCCGTCAGCCCTCAGATGGAGAGTCAACAGCCCCCAGGTCTGGAGGTGGCTGATGAGAAAGAGGAAGAACAGCTGGGTCCAGTGCCTGACGCACCAATGTGCAGAAGGCAGAGGAGAGGAGAGCAGTGGAAATCTATGGGCCGGTCCTTGGGACCAGAGAGCTACCGCTGCTAGCAAAGCCCCATACTAGCTCTGGGGATAAAAGGCAGAGCGCGGAGATGAATAGATGTGGCAGACGACTATTCATCTCCCTGCCGGATGGGCTTGTTAGCCTGCGGTGAGAGAGAGAGAGAGACTTTCTGCCGGGGTTCCTGGTGCTCCTAATAAAGGGAACATTTATTTAACTACGGAGGGTTTGTCGTGTTTGGGAGCCAGGACAGAAAACCATCTTAAATATAAACCTGTTGCCGAACGGCTGGATTTTGATCACATGATCATGGGTATGCGGTAACAATCGTGTTTTTTTCACAAGTCACCTTTTTCAGTGCCGTTGTAACTGAATGGTCATTAAATGAATGGTTGTAAGTCAAGGACTACCTGGTATTACTAAACGTCTCCTATCTGTTTGTCCGTTTGTAACCTTCAGTTGGGCAAAATGGTATAACATAGGGTAACAATTTTTGAAGCCAGATACCTCAAATGGACTAACGAATAGAATAGAATAGAATAGAATAGAATAGAATAGAATAGAATAGAACAGAATATGGAATAGAATAGAATAGGAATAGAATAGAATAGAATAAGAACAGAACAGAACAGAACAGAATAGAATAGAATAGAATAGAATAGAATAGAATAGAATAGAATAGAATAGAATAGAATAGAATATGTGGAATGGAGTAGAGTAGAGTAGAGTAGAGTAGAGTAGAGTAGAATAGAATAGAATAGAATAGAATAGAATAGAATAGAATAGAATAGAATAGAATAGAATAGAATAGAATAGAATAGAATAGAATAGATGGAGTGGAGTGGAGTGGAGTAGATAGGATAGGATAGGATAGGATAGGATATAATAGAAAATATGGAATGGAATGGAATGGAATGGAATGGAATGGAATAGAATAAAGTAGAGTAGAGTAGAGTAGAGTAGATGGAATAGACTAGAGGATAGAATAGACTAGAGTAGACTAGAGTAGAGTAGGGTAGGATAGGATAGGATAGGATAGGATAGAATAGAAAATATGGAATGGAATGGAATGGAATGGAATGGAATAGAATAGAATAGAATAGAACAGAAGGTGATATTCAGCAATGAAGGCAAGCCATTCCATTCGTTGATTGTTCTCACTGTTATAGAAAATCTCTCCTTAGTTCTAGGTTGCTTCTCTCCTTGATTAGCTTCCATCCATTGCTTCTTGTCCTCCCTTCAGGTGCCTTGGAGAATAGGTTGACCTCAGAGGTGGCATTCAGCAGGTTCTGACCAGTTCTGGAGAACCGGTAGCAGAAATTTTGAGTAGTTCAGAGAACAAGCAAATCCCACCTCTGACTGGAGATTTTACAGTATCCTTCCCCTGCCATGCCCACCAAGGCACATCCACAGAACTGGTAGTAAAAAAAAGTTGAATCCCACCACTGAATAGAATAAAATAACAGAATTGGAAGGGACCTTGGAGGTCTTCTAGTCCAATCCCCTGCTCAGGCAGGAAACCCTATACAATTTCAGACAAATGGTTGTCCAATCTCTTCTTAAAAGCCTCCAAGTGTTGGAACACACACAACTTCTGGAAGCAATCTGTTCCACTGGTTAATTGTTCTCACTGTCAGGAAATTTCTCCTTAGTTTTAAGTTGGATCTCTCCTTGATTATTTTCCATCCATTGTTTCTTGTCCTGCCTTCAGGGGCTTTAGGACAGTGGTCGCCAACCGGTGGGAGAGACTGAGCTAACCGATGGCTGATAGATAGATCACTGAATGAATCTGTGATTCTGTGAGCAACTCAATTTGCCTGGCTGCTTTGCCTGATTTTGGGTAAAAGTTGCTCTTTTTTTTAATAAAAAAATTCAATATTTATAGAAATATTCATAATGTTTACATACAAGCCATGCCCAGCCAGTCACACCCACAAATTAGCCCACGCCCACAGAACTGGTTAGTGGTCCCTGGGATTTAAAATTATGAGTTTGGTGGTCCCTGAGGTCCAAAAGGTTGGTGACCCCGGTTTAGGAGGTTGATTTCCTCTTCTTTGTGGCAACCCATGAGATATTGGAAGGGCCGCTATCATGTCACCCCAGTCCTTCTTTTCATTAAACTAGGGGTACCCAATTTCTGCAACTGTTCTTCACATGTTTTAGCTTCCAGTCCCCTAATCCTCTTTGTTGCTCTTAAAGAATATTAATTTAAAAATATGTCCCAAAATGGAACCCAAGACTCCCATGGGATTGTAAGAACAGAATAACAAAGTAGGAAGGGACCTTTGGAGGTCTTCTAATCCAACCCCCTGCTCTAGCAGGAAACCTTATATCATTTCAGACAAACGATTATCCAATTACATGTAGCCACTTCAGCCCCACCATGCCAAGGCACCGCTGCAGTCAGCCATGGTCCTATATTTGTCATTTCCAAGGCCCCCTGCCAGCTTTGCATGAGAAAATCAATGGGGAAGCCAGCAGGAAATCAGAAGTCATTTCTGCCTCCACTGCTTTCTTTTTTTTTTTTGCCCACCTGTGGTTATTCTGTTTCTATGTTTAGGAAAAGAAATATCTCTGAAGCAATACCCCACAGGTCACAATACTATAAGCTGATGTACTGAATTAATACAATATATATTGTTTTCAAAAGTGTTGTCTATTCATCTTTATTTCGGGATCTGTAACTGATATTCTTACTTGTGCTGCTATTGCTATATATATATATATATACAGAAGCCTGATGATGGCAGATGAGATTCTGCCGAAACGTTGCTACAACTTTAAAAGCACAACTACAATGACGTGGGAAAATACCCGAACAAATTTTCGGGGGTGACTTAATTCCCCCCCTTGCATCTTCTGGCGGGCGGGCAGCGACAGCTTGGATGTTGACCTCGGCGTTGGTGGGGCACTTCGTATCGGGGTCAACGCAGGCAGCACCATATCTGGGTGTGCAACAAAAGTACTTCCTAACGGCAAGCCCCCCACCATTCCCCCATTTCGCATGTTTTAATATAGGCCTTAATTTTGGGGGAGGGGCTTAATTTCATTTCATGCCTATAAACCATGCTGGGACTTCCTCTTGGGGGAGGCCGTATTGTTGGAGAAACAGGGTATATATAGATAGATAGATAGATAGATAGATAGATAGATAGATAGATAGATAGATAGATAGATAGACAGACAGATAGATATGTGTGTGTGTGTGTGTGTGTGTGTGTGTATTTCAAAGGGTAATAATAAAGAATTGAGGGTAATAAGCAGAACTGAGCAGGAATGCTCAATCAGTCAATGACCCAATACCATAATGCACTCCCTAATGTAGGAATCAATGCTCTACCTCAGGGGTATCAAATTTGATTCCGTTGAGGGCTGCATCAGGGTTGTGTTTGACCTCAGAGGGCTGGGGGGAGGGGGCAGGAAGCATATGGTCAGTTCGATGTCACTTGTGTTGGGGCTGCAACCTGTTTAACAACTGGTTCTGTGAAATAAAAAGCAATTTGAACCTCTCCAGCTCACCTCTTTTCCTCGATTCCAACCATTTGTACATTTTGTTCCAGATAGTATTCTTGATAGTATTCTATCTCACCCTTATCTTTCATCTCTAATGTTAGTCTGTCCATCTCTGCACAGACCAATATTTTTTTTTTTATTATTTCGCTTTTAGCGAGGGTATTTCCAATCTTCCAGTTTTGGGGCATAAAGCAACCTTGCAGCAGTTATAACATGTATCATTAAATATATTGTTGCTTTACTATATTTATATGCTCCTTTTAGTCTTTTTAGTTGCCAGCAGAAAGGGAGTGAGGGAAAACAGTGCATTCCTCAAGTGCCTCAGATAATCGCCCCGGCAGCCCAAAGCTGTTGGCACGCAAGATTATTACTGGAGAGCATGATTGATGACTCTTGGCTATGGATGTGTCCCATTGGAGAATATCCATCCAGGGGGTGGGGGGTAGACCAGGGTCAAGGGGGAAATGAATGGTGTATTTTAGTGTCAGCTGCACCCAGCTAATGCCAACATGGCCACTCCTAATAAAACTTTTTTTTTTTTTAACTCGGAAAGATGTGGCTAGAGACTTCTGATTTGAATGGGGGTGGATTTGTTGGAGCCCTGACAGCGCAGTAATCCACTTTGCCACGTGAATCAGCTCAGCTGCAAAAGAAGGAAATGTAAGACAGGATAGGGCAGGTCTGGGGTGGGCAACTGATCGTCATTCGTACCGGTTCACTAGAACTGGTGTGAGCTGGCAGCAGCCCACCACTGGGTTGGGAGCACCTATGGTGGCCAAGCGCTAAGGCAGGATTTCCCTGATAGCCTCCCTTGCTCTCATTATAATCCTTCCCTTCTTCCCTTCTTTTTCCTTCCTTGCTCTCTCCCCATCTTCCCTTCTTTCTCTTTGTCTTTCCTCTTTCCCTTTCTTCTTTTCTGTCCCTTCTTGCGTGCTCAAATGCAAAAGGGGAAACATTTCTCCTTTTGTTTTGTTTTTAGTTTGTTTTGATAGCCCTCTGTAAGCGGAAACAGAGCTCAGGGGGGGCGTTTCCCCCCTCAGGTCCGTTTTTGAGTGACAGAGCCACCGCGGGATGGTCCTTTGTTATTTTCAGGTACTGACCAGCTCTGGAGAACCGGTAGCGGAAATTTTGAGTAGTTCAGAGAACTGGCAAATCCCACCTCTGTCTGGCCCCGCTCCCATCTATCCTCTGCCTCCCCCTGAGTCCCAGCCGATCGGCTGGGTCTTTTTTTGTTGCCCTGCACAGGAGAATGGAGCTGGAAAGCAGGTTAGTGGGGTAGGGAGGGAATGGGGATTTTGCAGTAACCTTCCCCTGCCATGTCCACCAAGCCAAGCCATACCCACAGATGCGATGGGTCGGACACGACTTCACAACTGACGACAACAATATTGTTTCTTTCCCCATTCTGACATCCATCTCCCTTGATCTCCCACAAACACTTTCCCTGTGGTGAAAAGGGTATCGGAGACACACACCTCCCAGCTCCAAATTGTCAGAGAGTTTGAGCGTTTTCAGGAGTCAAAAGAGGCCACACCACAGAATCGAGGCAGGAAACGAGAGACTCGTACAAAAATTGGCATTTTGCAGCCGAATGTTAGCCAACTAATTTGGACCTGCTTTGAAGTGGGGTTATAGAAATGGTCATCAGAGGCTGCAGGCTGGCCCTGGGATTGTCAACTTTTAATTTAATTTATTCCATTCTCCTGGAGACAGCGTTTCTTGCGGCATTCAAGCCTCCCCTCGTATAAACTTGGCTACTCAAGCTGCCGTTTAGACAAAGCCGAGAATCGTTTAAAATCCTCCCCGGTAGCTGCCATGCCATTTACTTAAGGGTGCTCGAAATAACCAAGGCAGCTGAACCCGACTTTTGCTGGCGGATTCAGGTGAAGTAGCCTGATACTCAAGTGAGGCAGCTTGCAAAATTAAAACAGGTTCACTGCCTCATAGGAAACTTGGAGTGTTAGTACCGCTTTATAAGTCCTTAGTAAGATCAGACCTGGAATATTGCGTCTAATTTGGGTCACCGCATTGCAAAAAAATAAAAAATGTTCAGACTTTGGAAAAAGTACAGAGAAGAGTAACTAAGGCGATTTTAAAGGCCTGGAGATGAAAACATATGAAGAACGGTTGCAGGATTTGGGTATGGCCAGTCTAGAGAAAAGAAGGACAAGGGGGGATAGGATAGCAATATTCCAGTATTTGAGAGGAAAAGAGAAGAGAATCGAGGCAGGAAACGAGAGAATCGTACAAAAATTGGCATTTTGCAGCTGAATGTTAGCCGACTTATTCTCCAAAGCACCAGAGGGCAGGACAAGAAACAATGGATGGAAACTAAGGAGAGAAGCAACCTAGAATTAAGGAGAAATTTCATGATAAAACATGAAATTCTATCATGATGTTCCATCAATGGATGCTTCAGAAGTTGTGGATGCTTCATATTGACGTATTCGTTTCCATTTATATTCATATTTACAGCATGTCTTCCTTTCACATTCCTTTTCTATAAAGCAGCAGCCAAAAAAGCCAATGCAATCCTAAATTGTATTAACAGAGGGATACAATCAAGATCAAGGGAGGGACTAATACCGCTCTATAAAGCCTTAGTAAGACCACACCTAGAGTGCTGCATCCAGTTTTGTTTACCACATTATAAAAAAGATGTTGAGACTTTAGAAAAAGTACAGAGAAGAGCAACCAGGAGGATTAGGGGACTGGAGGCTAAAACATACAACGAATGGTTGTAGGAACTGGGCTTGGCTGGTCTAGTAAGGAGAAGGACCATGATAGCAGTCTTCCAATATTTGAGGGGCTGCCACAGACAGGAGGGAGTCAAGGTGTTTTCTAAAGTGCCTGTAGGCCAGACAAGGAATAATGGATGGAAACTGAACAAGGAGAGATTCAACCTGGAAATAAGGAGGAATTTCCTGATAGTGAGAACAATCAACCAATGGAACAGAAGTTGCCTTCGGAAGTTGTGGGAGCTTCATCACTTGAGACTTTCAAGAAGAGATTGGACGGCCATTTGTCAGAAATGGTGTAGGGTCTCCCGCTTGGGTGGGGGGTTGGACTAGATGACCTACAAGGTCCCTTCCAACTCTGATTATCTGTTAAATCTGTTAAACCTAGTAATGTAAAATAAATAGATCAACTGTTGTATGTGGTTTTATGTTGTAATATGTATGGCAAAATAATTGCCAGGAAAGTCATACGGTGTTCAGTGCTTTTAATGTTTATTCAATAAAATTTTGTAATAATTTTTTTTAAAAGTTGCACCATCCTATGGTTTGGTGGAAGCCAATTTTTTTTCCTCCAAGCTTTGGAGGTTGGTGAGAAACTGAAGGGTTCAATTAACTTGTATTTAATGCTATGGCACAGTGGGAATCTTTTGTCAGTTTCTCAAGAACAGATGCACACCTGGGGGACGAGAAGAGAGAGCAAAGGTGATTTAAAAGAGAGGGGGGAGAGAGAGAGAATGAGAGAGAGAATGAGAGGGAGAATGAGAGAGGGAGGGAGAATGAGAGGAAGAGAGAGGGAGAGAGAGAATGAAAGAGAGACAGGGAGAGAAAGAGGGAGAGAGAATGAGAGGGAGAGAGAAAATGGGAGAGAGAGAGAGAGAGAGAGAGAGAGAGAATGAGAGAGAATGAGAGGGAGAATGAGAGAGAATGAGAGGGAGAATGAGAGAGGGAGAGAGAATGAGAGACGGGAGGGAGAATGAGAGGAAGAGAGAGGGAGAGAGAGAATGAAAGAGAGACAGGGAGAGAAAGAGGATGAGAGGGAGAGAGAAAATGAGAATGGGAGAGAGAGAGAGAGAGAGAGAGAATGAGAGAGAATGAGAGGGAGAATGAGAGAGAATGAGAGGGAGAATGAGAGAGGGGAGGGAGAATGAGAGGAAGAGAGAGGAGAGAGAGAGAATGAAAGAGAGACAGGGAGAGAAAGAGGGAGAGAGAATGAGAGGGAGAGAGAAAATGAGAATGGGAGAGAGAGAGGGGTGGGGTTGGGTGGGAAAGCAACTATTATGTGATTTGGAAACAACAAACAAGGAAATAAAGTCAGTTTTTTCTACTTCCAAAACTAGATTTCAGCTCTCACTTTGCTGCATTACAAGAAAGCTGAAAAATCTGGAGGCCTGTAATTTGAAGAAAATTGCAATTTGTATGTTTTTTAATTGACAGATTATGTGACTTTGAAAAAAAATTACATGCTCATTATGGTTTCCTAGAATGGAACAAATCCACAAAATAAGTTACACCTGCTTAGCTTTCATTCTCCTCGGATGCCTGGTGCAATTATGTGTGTGCCTACTCAGAAGTAACACCCACTGGGTTTGGCCACCTTTATTTCTGCATGCTGATTATTGCTGTAAATTTTCTGCTGTGTTTTAAGATCAAATGTTGGGCCGAGATTGTCACTTCGTTTAATTAAAAAAAATGGCAAAGGTGCAGCGCTTACCTTTTTTTTCAGGGGGAAAAGGTTAGAGTAATAGACTTGATGCAGCCATTGGCATTTGAAAAAATTCACTGGTGAAATTCTCTTTCACAGCAATGCTGGACTGGAGAATTAAGGGAGTTGAAGTCCCATATCTTAAAGCATCTGACTGGGGAATTATGGGAGTTGAAGTCCCATATCTTAAAGCATCTGACTGGGGAATTATGGGAGTTGAAGTCCACATATCTTAAAGCATCTGAATTTCTGCTGTGTTTTAAGATCAAACGTTTGGCCATCTGAGATTGTCACTTCGTTTAATTAAAAAAAATGGCAAAGGCGCAGCGCTTATCTTTTTTTCAGGGGGGAAAGGTTAGAGTAATAGACTTGATGCAGCCATTGGCATTTGAAAAATGGACAAAAAAAAAACATTTGGCAGCAACAATTGAAACCATCTTTAAATCTAACGCACCCATCATTAAAACCCAACCAAGCAATTTTTAAATTAAAAAAAAAATCTATCTAAAAATTGCTTCTCAGGTAACAGAGAAACAAGCAGTGTTTCTCAACATTGGTAATTTTAAGATGCGTGGACTTCAACTCCCAGAATTCCCCAGTCCAGCATACTTTAAGACAGAGGTCTCCAAACTTGGCAATTTGAAGACTTGTGGACTTCAACTCCCAGAATTCCTCAGCCCAGCATGCTTTAAGATGTGTGGACTTCAACTCCCATAATTCCCCAGTCAGATGCTCTAAGATATGTGAACTTCAACTCCCATAATTCCCCAGTCAGATGTTTTAAAATATGCGGACTTCAACTCCCATAATTCCCCAGTCAGATGCTCTAAGATATGTGAACTTCAACTCCCATAATTCCCCAGTCAGATGCTCTAAGATATGCAGACTTCAACTCCCATAATTCCCCAGTCAGATGCTCTAAGATATGTGAACTTCAACTCCCATAATTCCCCAGTCAGATGCTTTAAGATATGTGGACTTCAACTCCCATAATTCCCCAGTCCAGCATTGCTATAAAAGAGAATTTCACCAGTCAAGTGTAGTCAGAGGCATTTTTAATTCTTTGTGTGTGTGTGGCTTTACGCTATGCAACTCTGATATTTCTGATATGAATTATTTCACTTTCTTTCACTGTTGGCCATTTCCCCCCCCCAGCCTGGGCTTTTAAAATAAACGCTGCACGGACAGTGACATTTTGACTCCAATATTTCTTTGTTGGAGGACTTCCCACTGTATTTAACAGCCTCCATATGGGCTTTGGAGAGCCCCTGTGCTGGGAGGTTGATAGAAGGATGAACTGCTGCTCCAGCCAGAAACAGCAAGGCGGAAAGATGTGGCTAAAAATTTGTAGAGGAACTGAACTTTTATTAAGAAGTATTATCTCCAATACTTCTGCTTAAAATGAGAAGCATAGTCAGTGGTAGGATTCAAAATTATTTTACTACCGGTTCTGTAGGTGTGGCTTGGTGGGCGTGGCTTGATGGGCGTGGTGGGGGAAGGATATACTGCAAAATCCCCCTTCCCTCCCCACCCCACTAACCTGCTTTCCAGCTCCATTCTCCTGTGCAGGGCAACCAAAGGAGACCCAGCCGATCAGCTGGGACTCAATGGGAGGCAGAGAATAGATGGGGGCAGGGCCAGACAGAGGTGGGATTTGCCGGTTCTTCAAACTACTCAAAATTTCCGCTACCGGTTCTCCAGAACCGGTCTGAATCGGCTGAATACCACGTTCTGGGCATAGTGTATATTATTGTTGATTTTAGAGTGAGAGATTAATATATTTGTATCTGTGCAGAAGAAAAGTGGTAGCTATTCTTCTTCTATGCCTCCCTCCCTCCTCCATTTCTCCTTCCTTCTTTCCTCTCTTCCTTCCTTCTTTCACTTTCTTCCTTTCTCCATTTCTTCTTTCTTGCTTCCTCCTTCCCTCCTCCTATTCTCCTTCTTTCCTCCCTCCTCCTTTTTTCTTTTCTTGCTCCATCCCTCACTTCCTTCCTTTCTCCATTTCTTCTTTCTTGCTTCCTCCTTCCCTCCTCCTATTCTCCTTCTTTCCTCCCTCCTCCTGTTTTCTTTCCTTGCTCCATCCCTCACTTCCTTCCTTTCCCCCTCCCCCTCCATTTCCATTTACTTACTTACTTACTTACTTACTTAGGATAAGACAGATGGAGAAAACCAAAGAGAACACAGCATTCTCCACAGAAGAGCTATGAAATTTTACAGGGATGGTAAATATGTCTCCACATACAGATAGTCCTCAATTTACGACCATAAATGGAGCCTGGCCCATTATGCTTGGTGGTCATAAAGTAGGTCATCGCATGACTGACTCGATTTTACAACCTTTTTGTGTGTGTGGCCGTGGTTAAGCCAGGGGTCAGCAACCTTAAACAGTCAAAGAGCCATTTGGACTCGTTTCCCACAGAAAGGAAAACACCCGAAGCCACAAAAGTCCTAACCGGAAGTCCCTCGTTCAATTCTGGAGCCAACCGGAAGTCCGGTTCCCCCACCATCATGTCTCCTCCTAGTGCGGTGTCCTTTCTCCTCTACCTCTTCTAACTGATTCTCCTCCTGGCACGCCGTGCTTTCCCCCCCCCCCACCACAACTGGATGTTTCTCTCAAAATTGGGGTGCCGGCCGGCGACAGGGAACTGCAGTAGAGGGATGAAAGAGCCACACGTGGCTCCAGAGCCTCGGGTTGCCAACCTCTGGGTTAAGCAAATCGCTACAGTCATTAATGTAATCGCTACATGTTCATTAAGCTTTGGGACACCGCAAACCGCCATAAGTATGAGCAGGTAGCTGAGTGTCCGAAATGTGATCAAGTGGCCCCAGAGATTGAACTGAGTCGTAAGTACATTTTGGAGGGGGCCATTATAATTTTGAAAGTCGCTAAGTGACTGGTTATAAGTCGAGAACTCACTGTAGAGAACAAGAACTAGGAATATCCCTTGGTGTGCAGGGGAAGGTACAGAATAGAATACAGAATAACTGAGCTGGAAGGGACCTTGCAGGTCATCTAGTCCAACCCCCTGCTCAAACAGAAGACCCTGCACCATTTCAGACCAATGCTTGTCCAATCTCTCCAGTGTTGGAGCATCCACAACTTCTGACTTTGGATGACTTTGGGCCAGTCCTGCTTTACAGATTAACAGAGTTGGAAGGGACCTTGTAGGTCTTCTATCCAACCCCCTGCCCGAGTAAGAGACCCTAGAATTAATTTCTCCTTGTTTCCAGGTTAAATCTCTCCTTGTTCAGTTTCCATCCATTATTCCTTGTCTGGCCTTCGGGTGCCTTGGAAAATAGCTTGACCCCTTCCTCTCTCTGGGGCAGCCCCTCCTCAAATATTGGAAGGCTGTTTTCCTGTCTCCCCTGGTCCTTCTCTTCCCTAGACTAGCCAGGCCCAGTTCCTGCAACCGTTCATCGTATACTTTAGCCTCCAGTGCAATGGTGGGATTCAAATTTTTTTTACTACCGGTTCTGTGGGCGTGGCTTGGTGGGCGTGGCAGGAGAAGGATACTGTAAAATCTCCAGTCAGAGGTGGTATTTGCCGGTTCTCCGAACTACTCAAATTTTCCGCTACTGGTTCTCCAGAACTGGTCAGAACCTGCTGAAGGCTACCTCTGCTCCAATCCCCTCATCATCTTGGTTGCTCTTCTTTGCACTCTGGAGGCCCTGAAGGTTTAGCTCTGCTGGCTGACCCAACGTGAGATGGAGCCCTCAAGAGGCTCATTTGACTTTGTGTTGTCGCCAGGAGAGTGGGGGAGGGGGGATTGTGTGTGTGTGTGTGTGTGTGTGTTTTTATACTGGGATTTTATTGTTCGTAAGCTTCCAGAGTCGCTGTAAGTAGAGCAGCTTGCCCTCAGAAGTTGTGGGAGCGACATCATTTGAGGCTTTCAAGTAGAGATTGGACTGCCGTTTGTCAGAAATGGTGTAGGGTCTCCCGCTTGGGTGGGTGGGTGGGGGGTTGGACTAGATGGCCTACAAGGTCCCTTCCAACTCTGATTATCTGTTAATCTGTATTAATCTTCCAAAGAAATAAATATTATATTTTGATCCTTTAATTCCCCCACACACACACACACGTCAAGAAATGGCTTGGTGGCATGTGTCATGCAGAAGAAAAGATTATGCAATTCTGCTTGGGAGGGGAAATGCATTAGATGGCTCTTTGGCTGCTGTGTCTGAAAAGCCAAGGGACTAGAGACTCAAGGTTGATTTTATTTTGAAGAAAAAAAGAAAGAAAGAAAGAAAGAAAGGAAGGAAGGAAGGAAGGAAGGAAGGAAGGAAGGAAGGAAGGAAGGAAGGAAGGAAGGAAGGAAGGAAGAGAAAGAAAGAAAGAAAGAAAGAAAGAAAGAAAGAAAGAAAGAAAGAAAGAAAGAAAGAAAGAACAAGAAAGAACAAGAAAGAAAGAAAGAAAGAAAGAAAGAAAGAAAGAAAGAAAGAAAGAAAGAAAGAAAGAAAGAAAGAAAGAAAGAAAGAAAGAAAGAAAGAAAGAAAGAAAGAAAGAAAGAAAGAAAGGAAGGAAGGAAGGAAGGAAGGAAGGAAGGAAGGAAGGAAGGAAGGAAGGAAGGAAGAAAGAAAGAAAGAAAGAAAGAAAGAAAGAAAGAAAGAAAGAAAGAAAGAAAGAAAGAAAGAAAGAAAGAAAGAAAGAGTCTTGTTGGAACCCCAGGGATTTAAACAGTCTTGGGGTCCCAGGTTGCTAAAAGAGGCCAATTCCTCTCACCACGATGACTGATGGGGACAGAGAAGGCATCCAGCATCTTCCTCTCCCACCCCCTTAAAAAAACCTGGTTGTTTTTCATCAGTCCCACCCTCCTCAAACACACACACACACACACACACACACACACACATCCCAACAACCAACCATCAGAAGTCTGTAGAGGCTTTGCCTCCCCCCCCACCGCCCATGGGTTGCTAAGCAACATAATGAAACTTTGCTGGGCTTTTTTTTTTAATTATTTTTTTGCCTGCCTGCCTGCCTGCCTGCCTGAAACAATAATTGAAATACCATGTCCCCTCCTCGTCCCCTAAGAATTAGAAGAGTGGCAAGCAAGGGGAAAGGGACACAATGGGGCTTTGGGGGAATAAAAAAAGGGAGGCTATCCTAAAAGCAGGATAGTTTGGTCTAAGTGGTTAAGGTCTAGTGGCAGGATAGAAAGCACGTGAGTTCTAGTCCCGCCTTAGGCAAGAAAGCCAGCTGGGTGACTTTGGGCCAATCACTAGGAGACTGGGAGTTCTAGCCCCGCCTTGGGCAAGAAAGCCAGCTGGGCGACTTGGGCCAATCACCAGGAGACTGGGAGTTCTAGCCCCGCCTTAGGCAAGAAAGCCAGTGGGCGACTTTGGGCCAATCACCAGGAGACTGGGAGTTCTAGCCCCGCCTTAGGCAAGAAAGCCAGCTGGGCGACTTTGGGCCAATCACCAGGAGACTGGGAGTTCTAGCCCCGCCTTGGGCAAGAAAGCCAGCTGGGCGACTTGGGCCAATCACCAGGAGACTGAGAGTTCTAGCCCCGCCTTAGGCAAGAAAGCCAGTGGGCGACTTTGGGCCAATCACCAGGAGACTGGGAGTTCTAGCCCGCCTTAGGCAAGAAAGCCAGCTGGGCGACTTGGGCCAATCACCAGGAGACTGGGAGTTCTAGCCCGCCTTAGGCAAGAAAGCCAGTGGGCGACTTTGGGCCAATCACCAGGAGACTGGGAGTTCTAGCCCGCCTTAGGCAAGAAAGCCAGCTGGGCGACTTGGGCCAATCACCAGGAGACTGGGAGTTCTAGCCCGCCTTGGGCAAGAAAGCCAGCTGGGCGACTTGGGCCAATCACCAGGAGACTGGGAGTTCTAGCCCCGCCTTAGGCAAGAAAGCCAGTGGGCGACTTTGGGCCAATCACCAGGAGACTGGGAGTTCTAGCCCGCCTTAGGCAAGAAAGCCAGCTGGGCGACTTTGGGCCAATCACCAGGAGACTGGGAGTTCTAGCCCCGCCTTAGGCAAGAAAGCCAGCTGGGCGACTTTGGGCCAATCACCAGGAGACTGAGAGTTCTAGCCCCGCCTTGGGCAAGAAAGCCAGCTGGGCGACTTGGGCCAATCACCAGGAGACTGGGAGTTCTAGCCCGCCTTAGGCAAGAAAGCCAGCTGGGCGACTTTGGGCCAATCACCAGGAGACTGGGAGTTCTAGCCCGCCTTAGGCAAGAAAGCCAATGGGCGACTTTGGCCCAATCACCAGGAGACTAGGAGTTCTAGCCCGCCTTGGGCAAGAAAGCCAGCTGGGCGACTTGGGCCAATCACCAGGAGACTGGGAGTTCTAGCCCCGCCTTGGGCAAGAAAGCCAGCTGGGCGACTTGGGCCAATCACCAGGAGACTGGGAGTTCTAGCCCCACCTTAGGCAAGAAAGCCAATGGGCGACTTTGGCCCAATCACCAGGAGACTAGGAGTTCTAGCCCCGCCTTGGGCAAGAAAGCCAGCTGGGCGACTTGGGCCAATCACCAGGAGACTGGGAGTTCTAGCCCGCCTTGGGCAAGAAAGCCAGCTGGGCGACTTGGGCCAATCACCAGGAGACTGGGAGTTCTAGCCCGCCTTAGGCAAGGAAGCCAGCGGGTGACTTTGGGCCAATCACCAGGAGACTGGGAGTTCTAGCCCCGCCTTAGGCAAGAAAGCCAGCTGGGTGACTTTGGGCCAATCACCAGGAGACTGGGAGTTCTAGCCCGCCTTAGGCAAGAAAGCCAGCTGGGTGACTTTGGGCCAATCACCAGGAGACTGGGAGTTCTAGCTCCGCCTTAGGCAAGAAAGCCAGCTGGGCGACTTTGGGCCAATCACCAGGAGACTTGGAGTTCTAGCCCGCCTTAGGTAAGAAAGCCAGCTGGGCGACTTTGGGCCAATCACCAGGAGACTGGGAGTTCTAGCCCCGCCTTAGGCAAGAAAGCCAATGGGCGACTTTGGGCCAATCACCAGGAGACTGGGAGTTCTAGCCCCGCCTTAGGCAAGGAAGCCAGCTGGGTGACTTGGGCCAATCACCAGGAGACTGGGAGTTCTAGCCCGCCTTGGGCAAGAAAGCCAGCTGGGCGACTTGGGACAATCACCAGGAGACTGGGAGTTCTAGCCCCACCTTAGGCAAGAAAGCCAATGGGCGACTTTGGGCCAATCACCAGGAGACTGGGAGTTCTAGCCCCGCCTTAGGCAAGAAAGCCAGCTGGGCGACTTTGGGCCAATCACCAGGAGACTGGGAGTTCTAGCCCCGCCTTAGGCAAGAAAGCCAATGGGCGACTTTGGCCCAATCACCAGGAGACTGGGAGTTCTAGCCCCGCTTTAGGCAAGAAAGCCAGCTGGGCGACTTTGGGCCAATCACCAGGAGACTGGGAGTTCTAGCCCCGCCTTAGGCAAGAAAACCAGCTGGGTGACTTTGGGCCAATCCCTCTTTCTCACCCCAACTCCCTTCACAAGGTTATTTTTTTCTAGAGCCTCAACACCTGTTTTATATATTATGGCAACAAAAAGTGGATGCACTATTCCAAGCATGGTCTTGCCAAAGCATTATTACGTGGTATTCACTCTTCACATGCTCTTGATTCTATTGCTTTATTAATGCAGCCAAGGACTGCATTGGCTTTTTGGGTAGCTGCATCGCACCACTGGCTCATATTTGAGTGAATGTCCACTGGGATTCCAAGATCCCTCTCTCAGCTACTACTATTGAGCCAGGTATCCGATATATACTATACTTTTTCATTTGGTTTTTCTTGCCTAGGTAAAGTGTAAAACCTTACTTTCAGGGGTGGGATTCTACCGGTTCTGATCGGTTCTATAGAACCCTTTGTTAACTTTCTAACAGTTCGGAGAACTGGTCGTTAGAAGAAATCCCCTTTTGTTTTTTTCCACCCTTATTACATTCTTGGCAGTATGCCCAGACTTACTGTCTCAGAAGGAGGGTTTTTCTTTCTTTCTTGAAACTTTCTTAAAGGGCAAGGGTTGCTTTAAGCTTTTTACACTGCTGTTGGGAGAAATACTCCCCTGGAAATACTTCCAGCCGGCATGCAATGATCAGCACTTTGAAGAAATAATTGAATATGAAGCAGAGCTGCGGAAAGAAGCTTTTTAATGACAAGGAGCCAAGATGAGTGACATTCAGCAAGGCTTCTTGGCTAGCTAGAAAGATTGACATTCAAATGTGAGTTTACATACCCTTTCTGAGTTTTGGTCTAAAACTGGTTTTTGGTGAAGTTTAATTCTGTGCTTGGTGACATTTAATCCTGTGTTTATTGATGGGATAATTTTACCTATTCAGCTTTGTTTGGAAGGAAAGAGATTAATGTCTGTTCCTGAAAAGAAACTGGGTTGAGAAATCTGGCTAGTTCCTGTGTCTATTTGTTCTGATATCTGGTTTAACAAGCAACAGCTATTGTGATTTAATTATTTGTATTTTGTCTGAATGTTTTCCTGCCTCATGGTTTCTTTTTCTATCTGGGGAGGGGGGGGTCTTCCTTCACTGCTTTAGTGGTATCTGGCACTGTCCTTTTGGGATGTACTTCCAAGAGGCAGGATGCAAGCTTGGCACTGGTTCTTTTACTGCCTTTCTGGGGGGCATGTGACCTTTCCTTAAATCTGGATGATTTCCTTAGGATATCTTGTGGAAAAAGTGACTTATGACCGTTTTTCACACTTACGACCATTGCAGCATCCCCACTGGCATGAGAGGCCAGGTGAGGAGAAGTGCCCCTTGATGAGAGTGACGTCGAGTTGGCCATGCCCACCCAGTCACATGACCACTAAGCCACACCCACCAACTAAGCCAAGCCCACAGAACTGGTTGTTAAAAAATTTGAATCCCATCCCTGTTTACTTTTCTCCTCGCTGAATTTCATTTTATTTTTTATTTATTTATTTTTATTTATTTGATTTGCCAATTGTTTACAAGATAATAAGTATAAGTGTATACATAGTTGTGAATACATGAAATGGGTACATATAAGAAAAATAAAAGAATAAGAGAAACAATAGGACAGGGACGGTAGGCACGTTGGTGCGCTTATGCACGCCCCCTACAGACCTCTTAGGAAAGGGGTGAGGTCAATAGTAGACAGTCTAAGGTTAAAGTTTTTGGGGTTTGGGGAAGAAACTACAGAGTCGGGTAGAGTATTCCAGACATTGACCACTCTATTGCTGAAGTCGTATTTCCTGCAATCAAGTTTGGTGCGGTTAACTTTGAGTTTGTATCTATTGTGTGCTCTTGTGTTGTTATGGTTGAAGCTGAAGTATTCATTGACAGGTAGGACATTGCAATGTATGATTTTATATACCATGTTTAAGTCAGACCGAAGACGGCGTAATTCAAGGTTTTCTAGTTCTAGAATTTCAAGTCTGGTGGCATAAGGTATTCTACAACGAGTAGAGGAGTGGAGAACTCTTCTTGTGAAATATTTCTGGACTTTCTCAATTGTGCTAATATCAGATACGTAATGTGGGTTCCAGACTGATGAACTGTATTCGAGTATTGGTCTAGCAAATGTTTTGTATGCTCTGGTTAGTAGTGTGATATTACCAGAGAAAAAGCTATGTAGGATTAGGTTAACAACTCTTAATGCCTTTTTGGCTATGTAGTTGCAGTGGGCTCTAGCACTTAGATCATTAGAGGTGAGTATTCCAAGGTCCTTTACAGAGCTTGGGTCATCAACAAGATCTTGACTATTCAGCTTGTATTTTATTTTCTGATTTTTTTTGCCAATATGTAAGACAGAGCATTTATTTTTTGAGATTTGAAGTTGCCATTTGTTTGACCATTCTGATACATAGTCAAGATCTTTTTGTAGGGTAGCAGTATTGTCTGTGGCATTGAACAGCTTTACATCATCAGCGAAGAGAAGCGCAATTGCTCTTAATATGATCACAGAGGTCATTTATGTAGAGTATGAAGAGAGTTGGTCCTAGAACACTGCCTTGGGGGACACCACTGTTGACAGGTACTGGATTTGATAGGACGCTCCCAATTTTGACCATTTGTTGTCTGTTTGACAGGAATGCTTCTATCCAGTTATTCAGTTGTCCAGAGATACCATAGGATTTTATTTTTAGGAGTAGTTTGTCGTGTACCACTGAATCAAAGGCTTTACAGAAGTCTATGTAGATTGCGTCTATTGCTTTGCCCTGGTCGAGTTGTGTCGTCCATATGTTTTTGCAGTGTAAGAGTTGCAGATTGTTTATTGGAGAGTAGGTTGTTTGTCTCTAAGTGGAGGATGATGGATTGGTTAATAATTGATTCCATGACTTTACAGGTGACGCAGCATAAGGAGATTGGCCTGTAATTTTCAACTAGGCTTGGGTCTCCCTTTTTGAAGATGGGGATGACTGTGGCTTGTGACCATAGGTTAGGCAAGGAGCTGGTCCTGAAAGATTTTTCAAAGATTATGCTTAGAGGTTTGGCTATGGCAGTGGATAGCTTTTTTTTTTCTTAGATGCACATGTCTGTTTGCTTTTTGTTGATGTTCTTGTTTCATTCTCCTGCACGTTTTAGCATTACCTGATCCTTTGTTGGTTCAATTAAGAAGAAAAAGACAGTAAGTGATATGTTCCTTCTTTTTTTTTATTTTGGTCTGTGCCAATATTGTGCTAACGTTATTATAGTTTTGTCTCTCTCTCTCTCTCTCTCTCTCTCTCTCTCTCTCTCTGTGTGTGTGTGCTTTGCTGCTCTCCTAAGAAGATTCAAGCACAGTTTTGCCACTGAAAACTGATACCAATCAATTTTAAAAAAGGAACATAGAAAACAAACATTTTGGTGCTTGTGGCTCCTGAGAGAATGAAGGAGGGGGAAACCCCCCCCCCCAAAAAAAACCAACGCAAAACTGACAAGTTGAGCTTAGCACACAGGGATGTTTGTGCACATATCCCACACACCCTTGGAGGGAATATAGCATGGATATTTCAGAATGAATCTGTTTAAGTTTACCTGGGATCTGAATCATACAGTCTCCCAAGGATCAGCTACTCCAGTGGTCACCAACCTGGTGGGCCGGGGACCACTGGTGGTCTGCAAGAAAATTTCAGTGGTCCACAGAGAAATGTGCCCCCCCAAAGCACTCCCCCAAAAGCAATTAATCCAGGCTGCGCGGGAACACAAGGCTGCGCTGCCCACATGGCCTGCCCACTTTCTGGCCCCACCCTTCAGCCGAGCGCACTTACCTTACCTTCAATAGAGCCACACGAGCTGGAACCGAAAGGTAAGACCAACGGTGGGGGAGGGAAATCCACCCCTGGGGGGGTTTGATGATGTCGGTGGGAAAGTCGGTCCCATATTCCAGAGCTGCAGTAGTCACAGGACTGGCCCTTTGGTCATCCGGGAGCAGCTCCTCCAGTCCATGGCAGGCCGGTGCACCCAGGTGGAGGAGCAGCTCCTCTGGGGTGACCAAAGGGCCAGTCCTGTGACTACTGCAGTTCTGGAATATGGGACCGACTTTCCCACCAACGTCAGCAGGCCACCGTCAGTCAAACTTCATATTAGTGGTCCGCGGGATTTAAAATTATGAGTTTGGTGGTCCCTGAGGTCCAAAAGGTTGGTAGTCCCTGATTTATTCCATCCCTCTGCAGGAAAAACAATGCTACCATTTTGAGAAGTGACTGTCCAGTTTCTTCTTTAAAAAACCCCCAGAGCCACAAACCCTCATATAGAAACTATTCCACTGGAGAATGGATCAGGAGGTTTCTCTAATATATTTAAATGGGATCTAAGAAGTTGCAGTGAATAGAGCTGGATAAATCCTGATAACTGCACAGTTCAGTAGAAATTACTGGACAATTCAGTAGCAAGGTTAAAATTTTATCATCAGTGAAGGATGGATGAGGGTTAAAAAGGCTTAATGGAACATCTGGGCAAAATCAGGATTGGGAGATAATCAAGGCTATCTGCAGGCAAGTGTCAAAGAAGTCAAGATAGCATTAGCAATAGCACTTAGATTTATATACCACTTTATAGTGCTTTACAGCCCACTCTGAGCGGTTTTACAGAGTCAGCATATTGCCCTCAACAATCTTGAACTTCAACTCCCAGAATTCCTCAGCTGGCCTACTGCCTGGAGAATTCTGGGAGTTGAAGTCTACAGAGCAACTAAGATGATCAAAGGCCTGGAGACTAAACCATATGAAGAACGGCTGCCAGGATTTGGGTTTGTCTAGTCTAAAGAAAAGAAGAATTGGGGTGACATGATAGCCTGAATTCCAGCATCTGAGGGGCTGCCACAAAGAAGAGGGAGTAAATCTATCCTCCAAAGCACCAGAAGGCAGGACAAGAAGCAAAGGATGGAAACTAATCGAGGAGAGAAGCAACCTAGAACTAAGGAGGAATTTACTGACAGTTAGGACAATTAACCAGTGAAACCTCTTGCCTTCAGAAGTTGTGGGTGCTTCAACACTGGAGGTTTCTAATAAGAGATCGGATAGCCATTTGTCTAAAATGCTATATAGTCTCCTGCTTGAGCAAGGGGGCTGGACTAGAAGACCTCCAAGGTCCCTTCCAGCTCTCTTCTGATGATCCACAGGTAATCCATGACTGACAACCATAATTGGAGCCAGAATTTTTATTGCTAAGCAAGACACATTGTTCAGTGAGCCGCACCTGATTTTTATGACAGTTTTTGCAACGGTTAAACCAAAAACTGCCGTTCTTAAGTGAATCATGGGGTCAATAAACAAATCTAGGCGGTTGGACTAGAGTCCCTTCCAACAAGGTTCCTTCCAACTCTGTTAATCTGTAAAGCAGGACTGGCTCAAAGTCATCCAAAGTCAGAAGTTGTGGATGCGCCAACACTGGAGGGTTTGAAAAAGAGGTTGGACAAGCCTTTGTGAAATGGTGCAGGGTCTCCTGCTTGGGCAGGGGGTTGGACTAGAAGACCTCCAAGGTCCCTTCCAACTCGGGTAATTGTGCCTTCAGAGAACTAGGTGTGTCTATGTTAAGTCTGGGGTTGATTGAAGAGGCAGGACTCTTAGTAGGGTGAAACAGCTCTTTATTTAGTCTACTGGTACACGAAGTGAAATGGCTGCCTGGCAGCTGTCCGGCAGCTCAGCCATCGTGGTTCTTTCATTTTCCTGCCTGGAAAATGAACCAATGAGTGAAGTCTTGGACTCAAGGCTCACTCCTGTTGGATATTCAACAGTCTAGTCCAAAGGTCTCCAAACTTGGCAACTTTTAAGACTTGTGGACTTCAACTCCCAGAAGTTGGGAGTCCACAAGTCTTAAAAGTTGCCAAGTTTGGAGACCTCTGGGCTAGTCTAACAATGAGAAGGACTAAGGCTGACATGATAGCTGCCTTCCAGTACTTGAGGCTACTCTGAGCAGCTTACAACCAAGGACAGGCAGCCCCCAACTTACAACAGTTTGTTCACTGACCGTTGGAAGTTACAACGGCACTGAAAAAAGTGACTTATTACCTTTATTCTCACTTACGACAATTGCAGGATCCCTCAGTCACATGATTTACTTTCGTATGCTTGGCAACTGACTCATGTTTATGACGGTTGCAGTGTCCTGGAGGAGTTGCGTGATCCCCTTTTGCGACCTTCTGACAAGCGAAGTCAACGGGGAAAAAATACATTCATTTAACAACCATGTTACTAATTTAGGAACTACAGCGATTCACTTAACCAGTGTGGCTAGAAAAGTCGCAAAATGGGGCAAAGCTCACTTCAAAAATGTCTCACTTCGCAACTTAAATTTTGGGCTCACTTGTGGTCGTAAGTGGAGGACTATCTGTGAAACATTTAAACAAACATTCATGTTAAGATTTGGGTGAATTAGCATCTTTGCTTCCAGAGCAGACAGAAGCAGGAAGAGATTTTCATCCAGATTATATCTTGGGGTAGATAGAATTAAGTTGTTTTTCCTCAGCCAGGCGTGCAAGTTCCAATTCTTTGCTTTATTTATTTATTTATTTATTTTGTTAAGAACCAGGCATCCTTCAGTAGAAGACTCTACTGAATGCAAAAAATTCTTCTTTTGGCTGTTCTGGGCTGATTCAAAAGATTTTATTCGCTTGGAACTCAAAAGCCCCTGAGGATCTCTCAGAAACTTTCCTCCCCACCCTCCTCCTTCCCAGACCTACAACCTCCTGAATTTTTATTTTTTTATTTTTGCTTATCCTTTTCTTAATCTCTGCTTTTACCTCACTGGACTTGCACACGGAAGGAATATTGCAAAGCAAAATGTCTTTCAAAGGCAGTCGGGGGTTGGGGGTGGCGAGAAGATGAGGGTAAAGATAAATATAAGGGTCTGCTGCTGTAATCGTGGCAACCAGGGGTCGGAGGACAAGAAACTCAAGATGGCGCCCGTCACCGGGATCCAAGTTCTGCCCTGCCTTATTGTGTGTTGCGTATCGAACAGGAATGGCAGCAGGGGTGGGCTTCAAAAATTTTAGCAACAGGTTCTCTGCCTGGTTGTTGGGTGGGCGTGGCCATGGTGGGCGTGGCCTAGTTGGCCTCCTGCACCACAATTGGGGGGGGTGCATTTTTGCCCTCCCCCGGACTCTGGAGGCTTTCCTTGAGCCTCTGGGAGGGCGAAAATGGTCTCCCTGGGCTCCAGAGGCTCTCTGGAACCCAGAAAAGGCCCATTTCCGGTCCCCCTGAACTTCCAGGAGGCCCGTTTTCACCCTCCCTGAGCCTCCGCGTGCGCCCTGCCCTTACCTGCATCCAAAACAGGCCGTGTGGGGACTCCTGGGAGGGGAGGGGCAGGATGGGCGGGGCCAGCCAGGAATGGGATTTGGGGGGTCTCCGAATCTTAGCTAGGGCCCCTTCCGAACCCCTGCAAACCCCCAGAAGCTCACCCCAAAATGGCAGCCACAATCTAGATTAATTAAACCCCCCTCCGAAACTCTGATTATTATTGCCATTGTTCCCAGTTCTCAGTGGAAGCCACAGTGACATCATACAAACCACGATAGCATCAGGCAAACATACAAACTGCATACAGGTCAGTCCTCAATTTACAACCATTTGTTCAGTGACTGTTTTGAAGTTACAGGTGTCCTTACAATGAGGAATGGGCTGGATTGAGAGGGAGGGGCTGGCCCAGAGACAGCCAGTGAGCTTCCGTGACTCATGTAGGAAGGTTCCTCTCCTCCCCAGAATAAAATATTCTTTATTCTTAATATTAAAAAAGGCAGAATAGCTCATATTTATTTATACTTCAAATTGCATTTTTGTCCAATTCCATTTTAAATGGCTGTTATCAAATTTTAGTAGTAATTTGTTTCTGGAACTCTGCACTTTGATATGGCCCAAGGACTAATCAATCAATCAATAAATCAATATTAGCTACACCTCGGAATAGAGTATATTGAAGGACATATTCCTGCCCAGGAATGGGCATTTCAATCACAAAGCCCCAAAGGATGTATAAAAGCTCACCTACTCTCAACTCCATTTTGTTAGCCACCCCAGAAACATGGGGTGACAGCAGTCTCTAGTTTCTGGCTACCAAATAAGCAGAGACTTCCTTTCCTTCAGCCTGCCTCCATTTTATTTCCAGTGTCTTTCTCCCAGCTTGGAATTCGACCGAATTTTTCTTCCCCAACACTGAGGTAGGATTTGAATCAAATGGGAGACATGGGTTCTAATCCAACCTCAGTCACACAAGTTCATTGGCTACTTCTGGGCCAGTGCCTCCCTCTCGATTCCAGCCCGTCCCTCATCGTGAGGGATCAATGTGAAACATTTCCCATATACCAGGGGTCTCCAATCTTGGCAATTTTACAATTTGAGGGCTTCAACTCCCATGACTGAGAAATTCTGGGAGTTGAAGTTCACAAACCTTAAAGTTACTATGTTTGGAAACCCTGGCCATATACAACACCTTAAGTCTCAAAGGGAAGGTGGAACTCCAAATGCAATATTTGTATTATAAGCAGGCAGAGCTGAGACAAACACTAGCAGGGTTATGTTCTTTTAACTTTTATTATCCATATATATAAGAGAGCCAGTTTGGTGCAGTGGTGAAGGCATTAGGCTAGAAACTCAGGGGATTGGGAGTTCTAGTCTCGCCTTTGGCAAAAAGCCAGTCTTGGATCAGTCACTTTCTCTCAACCCCAGGAAAGGAGGCAATGCCAAATCACTTCTGAAAAACCTTGCCAAGAAAATGGCAGGCTCTGGTCGAGGCAGTCCCTGAAAATCAAACACAATTAAACAGAAGAGAGAGAGAAAAAAATGTATATATAGTATAAACACAAGTGTGTTTATACTGTACACATGCCCATGTATGACTTGAGGTTTTCTGGCTTATTATTTGGTTATATGCCACCCAGTCACAGTGCAGAGTTAGGTGCAGAGGTGATATTGACCAGTTCTGGAGAAGCGGTAGCGGAAATTTTGAGTAGTTTGGAGAACCAGCAAATACCACCTCTGACTGGAGATTTTACAGTATCCTTCCCCTGCCACGCCCACCAAGCCATGCCCACAGAACTGGTAGTAAATAAAATTGAATCCCACCACTGGTTGGGTGGCCTTAGAAAACAAAAGAAGAAAGAAAGAGAGAGAGAGAGAGAGAGAGAGAAAGGAAGGAAGGAAGGAAGGAAGGAAGGAAGGAAGGAAGGAAGGAAGAAAGAAAGAAAGAAAGAAAGAAAGAAAGAAAGAAAGAAAGAAAGAAAGAAAGAAAGAAAGAAAGAAAGAAAGAAAGAAGGGAGAGAGGGAGGGAAGGAGGGAAGGAAGAAGGGAAGGAAGGAAGGAAGTAAAGAGGGAGGGAAGAAAAGTAAGAAAGAAGAGAAGGAAGGAAGGAAAAGAGAAGAGAGAGGGAGGGAGGGTGGGTGGAAAAGGAGGGAGGGAGGAAAGAAAGAAGAAAAGAAAGAAAGGGAAGGAAGGAATATTATCTTTGTTCCTCGTGTCTTTAATAATTTTTCCAATAATTTATTTTGCCGAATTACTGTAGCTACATTCAGATGCAAGAAGTCTTTGCAAATTGTTCATGCCTATCTTCCTCCTCCTCCTCCTCTCCATTTAGATCTATCGCTATCTTAAACCAGCCTCCTGATCCTCAGCTAAAATGGTCTTGGGACATGCAAGAAGCCTATAAAATCTACTCATTCTGTTCTTCCTAGTATTTCACTCCCCCACCAAGGCTGCCAAGTTGCTCAACCGGACCATCTGTTTCCGAAAAACCTTTCACCCAGGGACAGGCAAAGTTGAATCTGTAGCGCTGGGCCTTCCTGTTTCAACTGGCTGCGACTTTCTAAAATTGAATTAAATTCCCTTGTCCACCACGGTCACAGGCTTCTCTGACCGCTGACTGTATCCCCCTCTAAGTGATCCTCCTTCAGCCATCTTGATCTCGGGGCTGCGCTCAGCATCCTAACCTCTTTCTCGGAGCCAAAACTCAGCAACTAAATTTCCTGGAGTACAATTTCAGTTCCCTGTGCAATCAATCGTCCATCTGTTTTCGAGAGGAAACTAAGTAAGCCTAAAATATCTGAGAGGCTGCCATAAAGAAGAGTGGGGGTGGGTGGGGTGTTCAACCTATTCTTCAAAGCACCTGAAGGCAGGACAAGAAGCAACGGGCGAAAACTAGCAAGTTCTAGTCCTGTCTTAGGCACGGAAGTCAGCGCGGTGACCTTGAGCCAGTCCCTCTCATCCAGCCCAATGGTTGTGGGGGAAATTGGGGGAGGAAAGTGTGCTGGATAGGTTTGCCACTTTGAGTTATTTGTAAAAAAATAATAAAGACAGGATATAAATAAATAAGAACGGAAGGAAAGAAAGAAAGTGAAAGAGGGAGAAAGAAAAAGAACAAAGAAAGGAAAAAAGGAAGAAAAAAGGAAGGGAGGAAGGAAGGAAAAAAGAAAGAAAGATATAGAAAGAAAGAGAAAGAAAGACAGAAAGAAAGAAGAAAGACAGAAAAAGAAAGAAAAATAGAGAAAGAAAGAAAGTGAAAGGAAGAAAGAAAGTGAAAGAGAGAGAAAGAAAAAAGAGGGAAAGGAAGGAAGAGGAAAAAAGGAAGGAAATGAAGGAAGGAAGAGAGAGGAAGGAAGGAAAAAAGAAAACAATAGAAAGAGAGACAGGAAGAAAAAAGAAAAAGAAAGAAGGGAAGGAAGGAAAGGAAGAAAAAGAAAGAGAGTGTGTGTGTGACAGAGAGAGAGAGAGAAAGAAAGAATATTTCTGCAAAAACCCCTGGTTATCCCTTAGTTCCCAAATGAGCGTCAAAACATAGTCTGCCAAACGCTCTCCCCTCTTTTGAAAGAGACTTCAGACCTTTATTCTTTTCCATCAAACTGAATAAATTCCAGGGCACAGCTTGCTCTCCTGGGATTTCCAGCAGTCTTTTGTTCTACTGTCTTTCGATCACTTCCTTTGATTCAACGCTGTGCTGAACCATAATCCCTCCCCTCTTTGATTTGAAAACAAAAAACCAAAACAAAAATACTTCGAAAGTCGTCCCGCACTTTCCGTGGGCACCCACCCACGTGTAGACAGGGACACAGGTACAAAAACAGTGAGAAATTCCCATTTATTTTCTTTATTTGTGGGTGCCTGTCCCCTTGTTGCATCTCCACAAGCGGGTGAATTTACTGGGTGAAAATTGAAAATAAAATTTAAAAAAAAGAATAGCATTCCAAACAGAATGCAGAAAGAAGTGTTGAAAGGCTGGAAAATGCCTTTCTTCTGAGGGTTCGATTTTCCTGCTGGGAGAACTCCAGTGCAAGGATACAGGCAACTGCTTGGAAGCTGGTTCTTTTTATTTTTCAGGAAGGCGAGAGATAGCAAGAAGTCTGTGTTCCTGGGGCTAGCTCGCTTTGTATGATAAGCCCCTGATTTTTTATACCTTTTTCTCATTTTGTGTGTGTGTGCTTGTGTTTGTATTTCTTAATGTTTTAAATCCTGTCAGGGGTTATCTTCATTTCCGCAGGAGGGTAAACTCTGTGGGGTGCAGAAGGCAAACTTTGCAGGGTAGTTTGATTGGATTATCAGTTTCGTCCTAATGTTTTCTTATATTTGTTTTGTGGCAATCTCCTGTCTGTCTCCTTTGCAATATATTTTGTGTCTTTTGTCTGTTTGTTTAGCTGATTTGGCATGTCTTGTGTTTGTAAGGGTTTTCTTTTCTTGTTTCCTTAGTTTTCTTAATTATTTGGGCTTTTGTCTAAGGGGCTTCTTTAATACCTTTTATTTGATTCCTTTTCCTATGCAATTTTGTTTTATGGCTGGCCTGATGTTCCCCTCGGGCTTTTTCTGCTTGGGTGTCAGCACTGTCCTCGTGAACTTCCCTTTCCACAGAAGTCAAAAGGAAATAATATTTTTTTTAAATTCACTTTTCTGTCACTTTTCCTTGGTTTTTTTTTCCCTTTTAGGCAGGGTGGGGTCTGAAACAGGAAATCAGTGGGAGCAAAGGCAGTCTGGTTTAGAAACCGGTGTGGAAACAGACCAGCTGATTCTTCAAAAGGAAGAATGGAAGGAACAAAGGCCCAGAAGTGCGACTGGGTGAGCTTATTGCCTTTGGAAAGTGACTACTGTCTCCATTCTGGACAAGCCAAGTCAGAAAATCTGCAGGATTTGAAGAATAAGAAACAATGGATGGAAACTAATCAAGGAGAGAAGCAAACTGGAATTCAGGAGAAGCTTCCTAAGAGTGAGGACAATTAACCAGTGGAACGGCTTGCCACCAGAAGTTGTGGGTGCTTCATCACTGGAGGTTTTTAAGAAGAGACTAGATCAGGGGTGTCCAACCTTTCACCTTCCCTGGGCCACATTAGAAGATGAAAATTTGGTTTGGGCCGCACATAATTAAATTAAATAATAAATTAAATTAAATTATTAAATTAAATTAAATTAAATTAAATTAAATTAAATTAAATTAAATTAAATTAAATTAAATTAAATTAAATTAAATTAAATTAAATTAAATTAAATTAAATTAAATTAAATTAAATTAAATTAATAAAATAATAAAATAATAAAATAATAAAATAAAATAAAATTATTATTTATTATTAATTATTTATTAAAAATTATTTATTTTTATTTTATAATTTTCTGGCCAAATTTTGCGGGGTGGGGGAGAGGGGGGGAAAAAGCTCGCCCGACTCGCGCCTACCTCTCCTCCTGCAAATGCAGCAGCGGCGGCAGCGGTGGCGGGGCAGAAGCAGCAGCGGCGGCAGCGGCAACGGGGGCAGAAGCAGCAGCGGCGGCGGCGGGAGCAGAAGCAGCAGTGGCGGCGGGGGCAGAAGCAGCAGCGGTGGCGGCAACAGCAGGAGGTGGCGGGACGGGACTTTTGGGCTGCGGCTGCCCGCCTTTTTTGTTGCTCGCCTCGCCCCGCCTCGCGCCTACCTCTCCTCCTGCAAATGCAGCAGCGGTGGCGGCGGCGGCGGCAACAGCAGGAGGTGGCAGGGCGGGACTTTTGGGCTGCGGCTGCCCGCCTTTTCTGTTGCTCGCCTCACCCCGCCTCGCGCCTGCCTCTCCTCCTCCTCCTCCTCGCTGGATCTTTCATGAAGGTTGGGGTGGGCGTTGGGCCACATTACGAGGCGACCTGGGCCGCATGCGGCCCGTGGGCCGCGGGTTGGACAAGCCTGGACTAGATAGTCACTTGTCTGCAATGGTATAGGTTCTCCTGCTTGAGCAGGGGGATGGACTAGAAGACCTCCAGGGTCCCTTCCAGCTCTATTCTGGTTGACTGGAACTAATCAAGGAGAGTTAGCGACCTAAAACTATGGAGAAATTTCCTGACAAGTGAGAACAATTAATCAACGGAACAACTTGCCTCCAGAAGTTGTGCACTGTGAGCACAATGATTAGGCCAGTTGTATTTTGGAAGGTTAATTTTATTACTGAACAACTGCAGCATTCTCAGTCAATCCAAAATGTTAATTTAAAAAAACAAAACACCAAACCTGAATATTTAAGAAAGTAAAAGTGAGGTTTTTTGGCTTTCTTAGGAGAATATTTATATGTGAACAGTTATGAAACTTTGCCCATCTCACTTGTTTATTTGCATCTGTTGGAGTGAGAATAATAAACAAACAACTCAACATGTACAAATAAGCATTTCTGACATTTCAAACTGTGGGAAGCCTCCTAGAAGAATGAAATGTTTTAAGAAATATTAAAAAGGCAGAATATTATATTTCCCTTAATGAAAAATGGAGAAATTTGCTCTTGGAAAGCCACCTTCCTTAATAGCCGTCAGCACATGTCAGCACGTCTCCTTGTTCTTCCTTCGTTCTTCCTACCTTTCTTTCTTTCTCTCTCTCCCTCCCTCCCTCCCTCTTTCTTTCTTTCTCTCTCTCTCTCTCTCTTCCTCCCTTTCTCTTTTCTTTCTCTTTCTCCCTCCCTTTCTCCTTTCTTTCTTTCTTTCTTTCTTTCTTTCTTTCTTTCTTTCTTTCTTTCTTTCTTTCTTTCTTTCTTTCTCTCTCTCTCTCTCTCTCTCTCTTCCTTTCTCCTTTCTTTCTTTGTTTCTTTCTTTCTTTCCCTCTTCCTACCTTTCTTTCTTTCTTTCTCTCTCTCCCTCCCTCCCTCTCTTTTCTTTCTTTCTTTTTTTCTCTCTTCCTCCCTTTCTCCTTTCTTTCTTTCTTTCTTTCTTTCTTTCTTTCTTTCTTTCTTTCTTTCTTTCTTTCTTTCTCCCCCTTCTCTTTCTTTCTTCGTTTCTCTCTCCCCCTTCCTTTCTCCTTTCTTTCTTTCCCTCTCCCTACCTTTCTTTCTTTCTTTCTCTCTCTCCCTCCCTCTCTTTTCTTTCTTTCTTTTTTCTCTCTTCCTCCCTTTCTCCTTTCTTTCTTTCTTTCTTTCTTTCTCCCTTCCTTTCTCTTCTTTCTTTCTTTCTCTCTCTCCCTCCCTCCCTCTCTTTTCTTTCTTTCTTTTTCTCTCTTCCTCCCTTTCTCCTTTCTTTCTTTCTTTCTTTCTCCCTCCCTTTCTCTTCTTTCTTTCTTTCTTTCTTTCTTTCTTTCTTTCTTTCTTCTTTCTTTCTTTCTTTCTTTCTTTCTCCCTTCCTTTCTCTTCTTTCTTTCTTTCTTTCTTTCTTTCTTTCTTTCTTTCTTTCTTTCTCTCCCTCCCTCCCTCTCTTTTCTTTCTTTCTTTTTCTCTCTTCCTCCCTTTCTCCTTTCTTTCTTTCTTTCTTTCTTTCTTTCTTTCTCCCTCCCTTTCTCTTCTTTCTTTCTTTCTTTCTTTCTTTCTTCTTTCTTTCTTTCTTTCTTTCTCCCTTCCTTTCTCTTCTTTCTTTCTTTCTTTCTTTCTTTCTTTCTTTCTTTCTTTCTTTCTTTCTTTCTTTCTTTCTTTCTTTCTTTCTTTCTTTCTTTCTCTCTCCTCCCTCCCTCTCTTTTCTTTCTTTCTTTTTTTCTCTCTTCCTCCCTTTCTCCTTTCTTTCTTTCTTTCTTTCTTTCTTTCTTTCTTTCTTTCTTTCTTTCTTTCTTTCTTTCTTTCTTTCTTTCTTTCTCCCTCCCTTTCTCTTCTTTCTTTCTTTCTTTCTTTCTCTCCCTCCCTCACTTTTCTTTCTTTCTTTCTTTCTTTCTTTCTTTCTTTCTTTCTTTCTTTCTTTCTTTCTTTCTTTCTTTCTTTCTTTCTTTCTTTCTTTCTTTCTTTCTTTCTCTCTCTCTCTCTCTCTCTCTCTCTCTCTCTCTCTCTCTCTCTCTCTCTTTCTTTCTTTCTCAAAGCCCCATTCTCACCTTCTATCCTTAATCACACAGATAAATTTGCATAAAAAAACAACACACCAAGGCTATCTTACGACAGCGTGGGAGCCATTAATCATCTTGTTTTCCCTGCCCACTTTAAATAACGCCAGTCTCCTTAAGTGGGTTTTATTTAGGCTCTTTGTGTGGATTTCAAATGGAGGGCCTCAGAAGCCAGGAGGAGGGCCCACCCACCCATAATTCTCCCTTTTCTGGATCGGGGCCCACCGCTTGCAGCAGGCAGACAGCTGCAGGGCCATCTCAGCCCCAGAATAGCTCTCAGTCCTGCTGGCTGCATTCCTCCATATGGCCTAGCACCTCGCCCATCTGCCTGGCCACATGTTCCCTGGATCTCTGCTTTGAGCTCTCCCCCCCCCTCCCTCACCTCCTGCTTGGCAGGGCTTCCCCAGAGCACAGTGCGAGAAAGAGACGCTTGCCAGAACTTGCCGTTGGCGAAGGAACCCAACACGCCAGCTGCTGCCGCCTGCATCAGAAAAGACAGCCCAGCTTCGAGCAGGACTCCCGGATCTCCAGAGAGGACATGTGGGCAGCTGAGAGAGAACCGAGGAAGTTGGCAAGGTGGGCAAAAGAGGGCTGGAGCACCAAGAGGAATAGAAACATGATGCCCCGATGGATCGATGGCTAAAAGCCACTGGAAATCCCCTTGAAGGCTCGTGATTGGCTGCTGATGGCTTCCTCACGGTTTAGGTCAAGGGGTGTCAAATTCAAGGCCTGGAAGACGGATTGGGCCTGCAATGTGGTTGGATCCAGACCATGGGGCCGTCCTGGACAACGTAAGGGGCTGGCCCCGCGTCGCTTCGGCCCGGTCTACCCAATGCGAAGAGGAAACACGCCAGAAGTTTGGGGAGTGGCGTCCAGTTGGCCATGCCCAACCAGTTGGCTACACCCGAGGTGGTTATTCAGCCAGTTCTGACCAGTTCCGGAGAACCGGTAGCAGAAATTTTGAGTAGTTCGGAGAACCGGCAAATCCCACCCCTGACTGGTCCTGACCCCATCTATTCTTTGCCTCCTGAGTCCCAGCTGATCGGCTGGGTCTCCTTTGGTTGCCCTGCACAGGAGAACGGAGCTGGAAAGCAGGTTAGTGGGATGGGGATTTTGCAGTAACCTTCCCCTGCCACGCCTACCAAACCACACCCACCAAGCCACACCCACAGACCTGGTAGTAAAAATTTTTGAATCCCATCACACCCATCCAGTCAGCTACACCTGCCCCCCCCCCCAAGGTCAACCACAGCCCTGATGCGGCCCTCAACATGGCCCTCTATGAAATTGAGTTTGACACCTCTGGGTAAGGTGAAATCTGGCTCAAGAGCAGTAACTGCGATAGAGATCTTGTAGTCCTAGTGGACAATCACTTAAATAGGAGCCAGCTGCGTGTGGTGGCAGCCAAAACAGCCAATGCAATCCTAGGTTGCATTAACAAGAGGGATGGAGTCAAGATCATGTGAAGTGTTAGCAGCATCCCCCCCACGGTCACATGATCAAAATCTGGGTGCTTGGCAACTAGCATGTGTTGTCAATGGCGGCAGCATCCTGGGGTTATATCATCATTGACAGTGACCTTCCCAACCAGCTTCTGACCAACAAAGTCAATGGAAGAAGCTGGGTTTGCTTACCAACCATGTGATTCACTTAAAGACTGCTGAGGTTCGCTGAACAGCCAGGGCAAAAGTCACGGTTGAGCATGACTCATTTAACAACTGCTTTACTTAGCAATAGGAATTCTGCTCCCAGGGGTAGTCATAAGTTGAGGACTACCTGGACTGTATACTATTGGGGGGGACGAAGCAAAGTGCAGCTTACAAAAGAGAAGGAAAAAGAGCAATAGAAAATTTAGCTAATTTAGACAGATTTTCTAGGACCAAATGAACGAACTCTTTGGGTCTGAAGGAATTAGCATTGGTGATCACAGAACAGATGCCCATAATATTTAGAAACTCTGAAGAACGGGCCCAGAAGATCAGGGGGGAGACTGAGGTGGAACCAGGGGTGGAATTCTACCGGTTCGGACCGGTTCTATAGAACTGGTTGTTATGATTCTGTGCAGTTTGGGGAACTGACAAATCGTGCCCCTGGCTGGCCCCACCCCTCCCCACCCGTCCTTATCGTGCATGCGCAAAATTGTGCGCATGCCCGACATCACTGACTGCTTTCTTCCCCGCCCTGTCACGCCTTAAGGCAGGGGTGTCCAACCTTGGCAACTTTAAGACTTGTGGACTTCAACTCCCAGAATTCCTCAGCCAGCTTTGCTGGCTGAGAATTCTGGGAGTTGAAGTCCACAAGTCTTAAAGTTGCCAAGGTTGGACACCCTACTAAGGTATTTCTTTTCCCCCCCTCCCGATGATCAGCTGTTCCTATGATCAACTGTGCCTAGCTTCTCCTCGCTTACTTACTGCTTCACCCAGGAGGCTTCCCTGAGGCCCAGGAAGGCAAAAAATGGAGGAGGGGGCACAGCAGCCCCCACCCCCTCTGTTTTTTTCCCCCTTCCTGGGCCCCAGGGAAGCCTTCTTGGAGCAAAAAACACCCCTGAGGAAGCTTCCCTGAGGCCCAGAAGGCCCAAAAAACGGGGAGGGGGGAGGTTGCTGCCAAAAAATGGGGGGGGGGAGAAGCCACGCCCACCCAGTCACATGGCCACACCCACCTGGCCACACTCATAGAACCGGTTGTTCCAAAATTTGAATCCCACCCTGGATGAAACCACAACATTACAGAACCAGGGGCTGGAAGTTTAGTCTGAGCCAGTCCTCAAATGGATTGTGAGTTAGTGTGCTTGTGCTAAGGCAGGGGTGTCAAACTCAATTTCATGGAAGGTCGCATCAGGGTTGTGTTCAACCTTGGCAGGCCGGGGATGGCTGGGGGTGGGAGTAGTCACAGTGGGTTTGACGTGGGACTCATGTTTGACACCCCAGGGTTAGTAGATCAGGGGAATTTGGTAGACATAATATATCTCAGACTTTAGCAGAGTATCACATGATATTCTTTCTGAAAAGGATTGTCAAATGCAGGATGGATGCTACGAATGTTAGAAGGACTCAACATTGGCTAAAAAAAACACACAAAAAAACCAGCCCCTCAAAACAGCTCATTTATCTACTTGGAAGGAAGTTCCGGGTTTGCACAAATTAACCAGTTTTGTAGGGCTGAGTTCACAGCTGGCAACGAACCTCCAGGCTGGATTCGGTAGATATAAATGAATTTGGCTAGTCGATGCTTCGGGGGAGACATAACCAGAGAAAAGGCATTTTCCTGCCTTCCAGAATGGCCTAAAATCAAATCCGAGTCGAACCTGTGAAAGCGGAACCCGAACAGCAATTCATTTTTTTTTTGCTTAATGCCACCTGCATCCCCACCTATATGATTAAATGTGGTGAGTCAACGATACATAAATACGAATTTCTCCTCTGGCTTTGAAGAAAGCCAAACCTGTCTTCTTTCTGCATTCTGGGGGCTGAGCCAGCAACTAGGTTCTTTAAGCCAATCTGAGGTAGGGATATGAATATCCCCAGGTGCAGCGAGAGAGGAGAATAAGCAGCTTTGGCAAATGCCCACAATCTAATTAGTCTTGCTCATTAGTTCAAGTTTCCTTTCCTTTTCCGAAGAGGAGCAGACTGGAAGATGTGTCTCATCTTCCTTGCCGGTGGAGGTTGGCAGATGGAGACAGATGGAGACAGAGGAATCGGTTACCTCAGTGGGGTCAAACTCAATTTCATTGAGGGCCGCATCAGGGTTGTGTTTGACCTCGGGGGCCAGGTTGGGCATGGCCAGCTAGACATCACTCATGTCGGGGCCACCTGGGGTGCCCAAGCACTCTGCCAGCGAAAATGGGCTCCCAATCTCACTTTTTGGCTGCCACAGCCTCCTGCAACCCTCTTCCCGTAAAAACAGAGCTCGGGTAGGTCACGCATATCCCGTTTTCTGGGTCCCGTTTTCAGATGTGATGGCTGTGGTGTCCCACCAGCTGCCAGCAGACCTGGCCGCAGACCCGGATGATGAGGAGGTTGGGGGAGAACTTGGACCAGTTCTGGAGCCTGGGGAAGGCTCTGATGGATGCTCAGCGTTGGACACGGAGATAGAGCCAGGGCCGTCCAGCATTTCCCAGTCAGAGAGAGGCAGCTGCCTTTGGAGTGAAAGATGAGTGAGGAGGAGGAACAGCTGGGGCCCGTTCCAGATACGCGTATGCACAGAGCAGATAGGAGAGGTGAACAACGGAGGACAATGAGTCGGCTTGGGAAGCAAAACAAACGTGGACGCTGAATGGCCCCTGCCTGGCTGGGGAATAAATAGGAGGAAAGGGGAGTAGTTTGATTGTAGCAAACAACCACTCGGCATTTCTAGAAAGTTGACTCCTTGTGTGACAAAGACTGCCTTGCCAGAACGGAGGTTTCTCTATTTCTCTGACTGAATTTGCAGCCTTGCAGCTGGGAGTTCACAGCCTTGCATTTATCATGACGAGCTGATAAGGACTATTGCTTCAGTTAACTCCTTGCAAAACTCTTGCCGAGACTTTCTGCTGGTGAATGCCGTTAATTCCCAAGGTGTAAATAAGGAGAGAATAGGTTTTTCTTTGTGGGGAGTCTGTTTCTTGCTTCTGCGAAGGCCAGGTCAGAACAATGGCCTCCCTCAGCCTCTGCCAGCGAAAAGGGGACTGTGCGGTTTTCCTGTGCTCCATTTTCGCTGGTAGAGGCACCAAGAGCCAGTCCCTCGCTGTTTCCAGGGCAGCCCTGTGGGCCAGATCTAAGTACCCCGTGGGCTGGATGTGGCCCACAGGTCCTGAGTTTGACACCCCTGGGTTACACAGTCAACCATCCGGCTTATTGTAGCAGGAACCTTGTCTCCTCTGTTGTTTATTTTGATATTGGAAGTTCTGAATAGAGGTATAGAATAGAATAGAATAGAATAGAATAGAATAGAATAGAATAGAATAGAATAGAATAGAATAGAATAGAATAGAATAGAATAGAATAGAATAGAATAGAACATAACAGGTGGGATAAAGATTAGAATAGGAATAGAATAGAACAGAATAGAACAGAACAGAATAGAATAGATGGGATAAAGATTAGATTAGAATAGAATAGAATAGAATAGAATAGAATAGAATAGAATAGAATAGAATAGAATAGAATAGATGGGATAAAGATTAGAATAGAATAGAATAGAATAGAATAGAATAGAATAGAATAGAATAGAATAGAATAGAATAGAATAGAATAGAATAGATGGGATAAAGATTAGAATAGAATAGAATAGAATAGAATAGAATAGAATAGAATAGAATAGAACAGAATAGAACATAGGTGGGATAAAGATTAGAATAGGAATAGAATAGAACAGAATAGAACAGAACAGAATAGAATAGATGGGATAAAGATTAGATTAGAATAGAATAGAATAGAATAGAATAGAATAGAATAGAATAGAATAGAATAGAATGATAGAATAGAATAGAATAGAATAGAATAGAATAGAATAGATGGGATAAAGATTAGAATAGAATAAAATAGAATAGGATAGGATAGAATAGAATAGAATAGAATAGAATAGAATAGAATAGAATAGAATAGAATAGATGGGATAAAGATTAGAATAGAATAGAATAGAATAGAATAGAATAGAATAGAATAGAATAGAATAGAATAGAATAGAATAGAATTCTTTATTGGCCAAGTGTGGTTGGATACACAAGAAATTTGTCTTTGGTACATATGCTCTCAGTGTACATAAAGGGAAAAAAATACATTTATCAAGAATCATAAGATACAACACTTAGTGATAGTCATAGGTTACTAATATGCAATCAAATCATACTAGGAAACAAATAAAACAATATATAAATTGTAAAGATACAAGCAACATGGTTATGGTCATAAGTGGGATGAGATAGGTACTAGGAAGGTATCAGATAAGATTATAAAATAAGGGGTATAAATATTAAGAAAGAGGTTTATAAATGGAGGGCATTTGCTGATGATCTGGTTATATTTTTACAGGAACCATCACACACACACACACACACACACACACACACACACACAAACCCCAGTATAGAATATTTGATGAAGAAATGGAATGAGTTTGGGGCTTTGGCAAGTTTCAAAATAAATAATCAGAAAACAACAATGCTGATCAAGAATATGTTTTCTCAGGATAGTGATTTATTGAAAAAGTCGGGTTTTAGGGTTGAGAAAAAGGTGAAATATTTAAGGGCTATGTTGACAAATACAAATATAAAACTATTTCAAAACAATTATGTTCCTCTTTGGAGGAATATTAAACAGGACTTACAAAGATGGGCTAAACTGCACTTATCATTATTGGGTAGAATCTCTGTAATCAAGATGAATATTTTAGCAAATATGCTTTTTTATTTTAGACATTACCAGTACTTACAACTGACAATCCATTTAAACAATGTCAGAAGGATATTTATAAGTTCATAGGGCAAGGGGGAAAAAACCAAGAATTAAATATAAGCTACTGCAAGATGATAAGGAAAGAGGAGGTTTGGATCTTACCAGATATGACATTATATTTGGAAGCATGCTGTCTGATCTGGCCAAAATAATGGATGAGCCTTCAGAATAAGAGGTTGCCAAGTTTCATCATGGAAGCGACGTAAAAATAGTTATTTATTTATTAGATTTTTGTTTATCCCACCTTTATTACTTTATAAGTAACTCAAGATGGTGATACACCTTCCTCCTCCTGCTTTCCACATAACAACAAACTTGTAAGGTGGTGTCAGAAGAATAATTTGGGATTCCAACTTGAGCTGGGGTTGCAAGAGAATTAATAAAAATGAAATTCAGATATCTATTAGGAAAAGCAAAATATTGAGGTTTGCCTTGGGGGCAGCTGCAGAAAATTGGGGTACAGAGACATTGTTTTATATGGGAGCTTGTCCTGGGTGTGGAAGTGCATATGTGCTGATTCTAGGGGGACCCATGAGGGTCATGGTTGGATGTAGGCACATGTCATATAGAATAGAATAGAATAGAATAGAATAGAATAGAATAGAATAGAATAGAATAGAATAGAATAGAATAGAATAGAATAACAGAGTTGGAAGGGACCTTGGAGGTCTTCTAGTCCAACCCACTCCCTAGGCAGGAAACCCTACACCACTTCAGACAAATGGTTATCCAATGGTTATCTATGATATTTATTCTTGTGAACATGCAGTTCTGCAGGGAAACCGCTTTAATTAACTCTTATTTATGTTTACAGACCTTTTCCTTTGATATGTGGATTAGGTATGGGTAACTTCTTAGGGGGGCTGTGGAAATTTGAGTAAATGTTTTCCCCTTGTTTGCTATTTTTACTGAATTAATTTAGTTTCCGCTTGACTGTTGATTATCTAGTGGAGATACTGATTTGTAGAATTAATATTGAAGGAAAGATACAGACAGTATAAAGAATAAAATATATATTTTTATATACAATGTTCCACAGTGGGTTGAACCGAGAGAGAGAGTAGCTGGCCCAAAATCACCCAGCTGGCTTTCATGGCTACGGCAGGACTAGAACTCATAATCTCATGTCTAGACTGGCACATTAGCCACTACATCGAACTGCAAGTAGTCCTAGACTTACAACTACAATAGGGATCAGAATTTATATTGCTAAGGCAGTTGGTAAATGAGTCACACCCAATTTTACAATGTTTTTTTTGCCACAGTTGTTAGACAAATCATTGAACTTGTTAAGTGAATCACATAGTGTCAGCATTTCGACTGACCAACCCAACCAAGGCAACCATACTCAAGACGATCCAATCTCTGAATGCAAAACGTTATTGAATACATCATGTCGGCACTGATTAGGGCAAAACCAGCTCTAGCTAATTCCTGCTCAAACCCACATAATTAAAGTGTAGAATTCTCCCTCCCCCTATTAGTACAGGTTACATTGTCTAATTGAATGTCATTGTATTGTTATGAGAAAAAGTCTTTGGGTTTGGCAAACACCTTCAGAAATGTCCTTGGCTCTCACTGTCTTCTGAATATCTGGAGCCTGTATATAAACAATACATTCATGGTTGTAATTTAATAAAGAGGGGCCTACATCAACAGCTGGACTTCCGCTGAAATTATTTCATAGATTGCAATTTGCTAATTAATGTATACCATTACAGTAGCTTTGCACTACACTTTTATTATAGAGACTCCCTGTCATGCTGGCATGATATCTTACCAGTTTGACTTACATTTTGTGTTGTATAATTTGTACATTTTGTGAATCATTGACAGCAGGAAATGAAAAGGATATTTTTCAGGATCAAAGGCAGGTAACGAGCTGCTTATTGCCTGATGCTCCCTCCTTCTCCAAATGCCCCTTGCAATTTCCCCAAAATTAAATTTGAAACTGAAATAATATTTTTAAAAATAACAAAAGCGCAAATCGGCAGGATAACAGAATAACAGAGTTGGAAGGGACTTTGGAGGTCATCTAGTCCAATGCCCTGTCCAAGCAGGAAACCCTATCCCATTTCAGACAAATGGCTGTCCGGTCTCTCCTTAAAAGCCTCCAGTGATGGAACACCTACAACTTCTTGAGGCAAGTTGTTCCACTGATTAATTGTTCTCACTATTAGGAAATTCCTCCTTAGTTCTAGGTTGCTTCTCTCCTTGATTAGTTTCCACCCATTGCTTCTTGTCCTGCCTTCAGGTGCTTTGGAGAATAGTTTTACTCCCTTTTCTTTGTGGCAGCCCCTCAAATATTGGAAGACCGCTATTGGATCCTGTTGAGAGTCTGAACATATCTCTAAGTTCTGATGTTTGTGGAAAAACTTCATATCCTTGAGAACTGGAGACAAGGTTGTATCGCGGAGGTGGGGACGACAACACAGTGTAGTTTTGTGATCAGGGTTGTGTATTTCAGAGGTATCAACTAAAAGGGCAGACTGCCACGTGGTGTGCCTTCTTTGAAATGTGCAGAGATCTAAGCCAGGTGTCCCACACCTGTGTGCGCCAGCAGGCAATTAGAGTTATATCAAAACCCAGTGCACTTTTCAAAAATATTGCTTTATTGTTTTATGCTGTCCCTTCTCTCTTCAGCGTGGGGGACATAGACTCAAACAAGCAGCACAAATAGCCATTAAAGAAGGCAGCAAACAAGACAGCTCCATTTTTTAAAACTAAGTGAAAAATTGTCTTCTCCAAACCCTATTAAGGTATTTGCAGGATTTGTTTTATCTGAACTGAAGCTCCTTCCCTCATTCGTTGATTCAAAAAGGTACCAAAATATTTAAAAATCAAGTTGGGTCGATTTGCATGGGAGGGAAATGGGCAACGTCTAAGATGTGGAAGAAATCAGGAAGGGAGGGAGGGAGGGAGGAAAGAAGGAAGGAAGGAAGGAAGGAAGGAAGGAAGGAAGGAAGGAAGGAAGGAAGGAAGGAAGGAAGGAAGGAAGGAAGGAAGGAGCAAGAAAAGAAGGGAAGGAGGGAATAGGAGGGAAGGAGGAAAGAAGGAGTAGGAGGGAGGGAAGGAGCAAGAAAGGAATGAATAAATGAGGGCATAGGAGGGAGGGAGGGAGGGAAGGAAGGAAGGAAGGAAGGAAGGAAGGAAGGAAGGAAGGAAGGAAGGAAGGAAGGAAATGGGAGGGAGGAATGTCTCCGAAGAATAACAAGCCAAACACAAATAATATTTAAATCACTCTAGATAGCATTGGATCCACGTCCACATCCTCAAATCTGAACAATTCATTTTATCTGAACTGAAGCTTCTTCCCTCATTCGTTGATTCAAAAAGGTATCAAAATATTTAAAAATCAAGTTGGGTCGATTTGCACGGGAGGGAAATGGGCAACGTCTAAGATGTGGAAACACCCAGTCTGGTTTTTTTTGTTTTTTTTTTAAGTATTATTATTTACATCCCACTTTTATTATTTTTACAAATAACTCCAGATAGTGAACCTATGCAACCCATTTTCTTCTTCCTATTTTCCCCACAACAACCACCCTGTGTGGTATGGGTTGGGGGCTGAGAGATTGGGACTGGGGCAAAGTCACCCAGCCGGCTTTCATGCCTAAGACGGGACAAGAACTCACCGTCTCCTGGTGATTGGGCCAAAGTCACCCAGCTGCAGCCTCCTCTTTTCCCGTCTGCCTTAACCAACTAGATTAAACTATTCTGTTTAGGTAATTCACAAACCTTGGGCATTTTAACTTTCCAGCTGTTCAGCCTTTTTCTAATTTTAATATATAGTTTGCCCCCTCCCCTCCTCCTTTTGGCTTTGGGTTATGCAAGCAAAGCAATAAACCACAATGTAATTTAATTTCCCATCTGTTTACATCGTCTGAGAGCTTATTATCCAGCTCTGTGGTTTTTCCCCCCCTTCAGTATTTCATTTCACGATGGTTTTCTTACACAATAGCATTTATACGAAGTTATATTTACATTTAAATGAAGCTAGAGCCCGTTTGGTTTAGTGGTGAAGGCACCAGGTTAGAAAGCAGCAGCAGAAAAGTTCTAGTCCTGCCTCAGGCATCAAAGCCGGCTGGGTGACTTTGGGCCAGTCTCAACCCGATCCACCTCACAAGGTTGTTGTTGTGAGGGAAACATATAGGAGGAAGGAAGCATATGTTCACTGCCTTGAGTTATTTAGAAAAATACTGTAATAAAAGCGGGATGCAAATAAAAAACAAACAAACTGGGTGTTTCCACATCACTTTTAATCACTTGGAATTTGCCGTTTCCCTGCCTTGCAAATCAACTTGAAAATTTTCATTCCTTTGTGAATCAACAAATGAGATTAGGTTTCAAGCTGCAGTAAACCGAATTGATCAATTCATATTGGAGCACCTACATATGGATTTAAAGCTTTTCAAGAGTGATTTAAACATTCTTTGTGCTTGATTATTGTTCTTCAGAGCCCTTATCTGCCTCTATTGCTAATAGGCCAGACTATAGCTTAGTGGTAGATCTACTAGTTTGAGGGTCCCAAGTTCAAATCCTGGCATTTCCCCAAACCCTTGAAAGAGATTAATTTGGTCTGCCTGAACCAGCACTTAGCAAAACACGGTGTTATCTCAAACCTTTGGGAATAGGCTAATAATACCAAATGCAGAAATGGAGTAAGAAATAGCAGCCAACAGAAATCAGAGAAACAAAAGCTAACGAGAAAGAAATAATATATAGCTAAATCTAGTTAGATTAATATTCTCTATATTTCTTCTTAATTTTTCATCTCTGCAAATTGTCATTGCTGCCATCATATTTACACACATCATATATTGCAAAAAAAAAAAAAAAAACGTATTCCCTCTCTCCTTTTGGGCTCTCCTCAGTACCAACCCAAACCACCTTTTCCTTGATTTTCCCCTTCCTCTTTGCTCAATCACTTTTTCACAGTGTATTTCTTTTGCAACGTCACTTCTAAAATCTACATTTACTTTTACATACTTAATATTTTCCTTCTTGGGTCTTCTTAAAAAATTATAGGGTGATTTTAAAGATATTCCTTGGGGTGCATCTTAAAATTTGAGGAGCCTGCCGGTTCCCACGAAAATAAAGTGAGGGGGTAGGGAAGCTATTTCTATTTCTCCCTTTCTCCTTCTTGTCCTTTCTTCTTTCTCCTCCTTTCTCTCCTCCATTTCCTTCTCTTTCTCCTCCTCCTATTCCTTTTCTTTCTCTTTTCCTTCTCCTTCTTCCTTTTTCTCCTCCTTCCTCCTTCTCCTCTCCCCTGTTCTCTCCCTTTCCTCCTTTTTCTTCTCCTTCTTCTTCTCCTGTCCATTTTCCTCCTCCTCCTTTCTTTCTCTTTTCTCTTTCTCATTCCCTTTCTCTGCCTCTTTCTCATTCCTTCCTTTTCTCTTCTCTTATTCTTCCCCTTCCCTTATTCCTCTCCTTCCCCTTTTCCTTCTATCCTCTTTTCTCTTTCCTCTCCTTCTTTCCCCTTCCTTCCCCTTCTCCTGTTCTCCTCCTTCTCTTACTCCCCTCCTTCCTCTTTCCCTTCCATCCTCCTCCTCCTCCTCCTCCTTCTCCTTCATCTCCTCCTCCCCTTCCTCTTTCTTCTCTTTTTGTTTTCCTCTGCCTTCTCTTCCTTTTTGCCAAGCACCGGTCCCCAAACGTGGGATGTAAAATTTCACTGGAGGAGAAAATTGATGGCACCTGTCTTGACTAGCGCATGGGCTGAAATCTTTGACACTTCCAGCCTCAGAAATTGGCCCCTCGTCTCGTCGCATCCTCCACTCGGCAAGGAAATAGCGTCTCCATTGCAACCGCACCTCAGTTTGCAATGAAAGTGTCACAACACAAAAGTGAAAGGGGGTAATTAAAAATAACATCCTGTTGAGAGGCATCAAGCATCAACTGTAGGCATGACAACAATCACTGCAGGGGGTCCTGTGTGTGTGTGTGTGTGTGAGAGAGAGAGAGAGAGAGAGAGAGAGAAAATCAGTGAAGTTATCAGGGCTTCTTTTGAGGCTGGCTTATCTATCGCTTGCCACCGACTGTCCCCAAAAATGCCAACGCCACGATTTGCAACGATTAAAAATAAAAGAATAAAATCCGGCAGAATTACAAAACGCTGTTTCGATCGGCTGAAACGAATTTCCCATTTCAGAATTGAACACAGGCAGTGCCGAGGTTTACACAATCGAGACCAACATTTCTGTGGCCAAGTAAAATGTTGGTTAAGCGAATTTGCCTCATTTTACGACTTTTCTTGCCACGGTTGTTAAGTGAATCGCTACCGTCCTTAAGTTAGCCACGTGGTTGTTAAGTGAATCTGGCTTTCCCCTTCTGGCTTTGTTTGTCAGAAGATCGCAAAAGGAAATCATGTGACACCCCCCCCCAGGACACTGCAACCGTCATAAATACGAGTCATTGGCCAAGGGTTCAAATTTTGATCATGTGACGTGGGGATGCTGCAAGAGTCTTCGATGTGAAAAATGGTTGTTAAGTCACTTTTTTCAGTGCTGTTGTACCTTGGAACAGTCACTAAATGAACTGTTGTAAATCAAGGAGTATCTGTACAGAATAACAGAATTGGAAGGGAACCTCAGAGGGAACCAGGATGATGAGGGGACTGGAGCCTAAAGCATATGAAGAACGGTTACAGGAACAGGAACTGGCTAGTCTAGGGAAGAGAAGGACCAGGGGAGACAGGAGAGCAGCCTTCCAATATTTGAGGAGCTGCCACAGAGAGGAGGGGGTCAAGCTATTCTCCAAAGCACCTGAAGGCCAGAGAAGGAATTAATGGATGGAAACTGAACAAGGAGAGATTCAACCTGGAAATAAGGAGAAATTTGCTGACAGGGAGACCAATCAACCCATGGAAGTTGTGGGAGCTTCATCCCTGGAGGCTTTCAAGAAGAGACGGGACTGCCCTCTGTCAGAAATGGTGTAGGGTCTCCTGCTTGGGCGGGGGGTTGGACTAGATGACCTACAAGGTCCCTTTCAACTTTGTTAATCTGTTATCTGTCTTCTAGTTCAATCCCCTGCTCAAGCAGGAGACCCTATAACGTTTCAGACAAATGGTTATCCAATTTTGCCTTAATAACGTCCAGTGTTGGAGCATTCACAGCTTCTGGAGACAAGTCCTTCCACTGGTTAATTGTCCTCACTGTTAGGAAATTTCTCTCCTTGATTAGTTTCCATCCATTGCTTCTTGTCCTGCCTTCAGGTGCTTTGGAGAATAGCTTGACCCCCTCTTCTTTGGGGCAGCCCCTCAAAATTTGGAATGCTGCCATCATGTCTCCCCTGGTCCTTCTTTTCATTAAACTAGACATACCCAGTTCCAGCAACCATTCTTTGTATGATACAGTCTCCAGTTCCCTAATCATCTTTGTTGTTCTTCTAGGCACTTTTTCCAGAGTCTCAATATCTATTTCACATTGTGGAGACCAAAACTTGGATGCAGTCTTCCAAGTGTGGCCTTACCAAGGCGTTATAAAGTGGTAGTAACACTTTGTGTGATCTTGATTCTATCCTTCTATTAATTGGCTTTTTTTGGCAGCTGCAGCACCATGCTGGCTGATCCTTAAGCGGTTGTCCACTGTGTGAACGGTCCCCTAACATAACAATTTCTGAGAAAGAATAGCCAGCCTTGAGTGTGGACAGTCTTGTACAGTGGAAGGAATGGAAAAAACTAATTTGGCTGGTAGAAAATTATAGAAAAGGGATGGGTGGGGATAGGCAGGGCAGGGAAGCGGTGTTAAAACATTTGGACAGGACCATGATTAACACTCTACCCCCTTTTTAGCTATATGGGTGCACACATAAAAAGGGGTGCAGCTTCAGTCAGACCATCAGAGCTGGCATTATTATTTATATTTATTTATTAGATTTTTATCCTGTCTTTATTTAGAAATAACTGAAGGTGGCAAACACCTTGAATAATTGAATTCCTCCTCCCGTTTTTATCCACAAGAACAATCCTTTGAGGTGGGCTGCTGATTGGACCTGTCTCCTGGTGATTGGCCAATCACCAGGAGACAGGGAGTTCTAGTCCCGCCTAGTCAGGCCAGGTTTGTGAGGCCCAAAGGCTAGTTAGCTTTCAGGACTAGGCGGGACTAGAACGCATCATCTCCTGGTGATTGGCCCAAAGTCACCCAGAAGGCTTACATGCCTGAGGCGGGACTAGAACTCCCTGTCTCCTGGTGATTGGCCCAAAGTCAGCTAGTTAGCTTTCAGGCCTAAGGCGGGACTAGAACTCATCATCTCCTGGTGATTGGCCCAAAGTCACCCAGAAGGCTTACATGCCTGAGGCAGGACTAGAACTCACCGTCTCCTGGTGATTGGCCCAAAGTCACCCAACTGCCTTTCATGCCTGAGGCAGGACTAGAACTCACCGTCTCCTGGTGATTGGCCCAAAGTCACCTAGTCTGGTTTCTAAACCACCTCAGCCCAAAGTCACCTAGTCTAAAGACACCCAGTCAGCTTTCATGCCTAAGGCAGCTCTAAAACTCACCATCTCTGGTAATTGGCCCAGAGTCACCCAGGCAGCTTTCATGGCTTAAGGCAGAACTAGAACTCACCGTCTCCTGGTGATTGGCTCATGAAGTCACCCAGCTACCTTGATTTCTAGACCAGCCCCTTAAGCATCTTGACTCTTGGGTCCCTCCTGGTGTAGGATACAAGGCAGCAAAGTCTGGGCTGAGTTAGAGAAATTGGCAGTAAGAATATCCGTTTTTTTTTTTAAAAGAGGAAGGAACAGGTCGTAATATTGGAAAGAGCAAAAATGAATAGCCTGCCCACTCAGAGGTAGGACAGAGTTAAAAACGAGGTTCCAATTTGGTCCTGGCTACAGTTCAGCCAAGGACTTTCAGGGAAGAACACGGAGGAATTTAAATTGAAGGTGTGTGGGGGGGGAGGAGATGTGAGCTTATTGATTGGTAAAGAGACCAGATCTTATCATCCTTGGGTTGTTTGCCAAAAAGCCTTTCGCAAAGAAGCGAGAGCTGCAGGAACATCGGCGCTGAACAGATCGAAACCACAAATGCTCCGTTGACTGTTTAACGAAGTGGAGGAGCGAAGAGGCTCGGGCAAATTAGGGAGATCAATGGGCCAGTCTTTCCGGTGACCTTTATCATCCATCGGATCGACCTTCCTGCAATCCATCATTCTCCAAGGGGGGACAGGCCCCCCCCCACCCCTCTTCCCTTGGCCTCAGCTTCCACATCCCATGGCTGTGATGGATGGCAATGATCAGACTGTGGCGGTCCCCTGGCTCTGGAAATGGGGAGGGGGAGAATGCTGCTCTGCAGGGGGGAGGGGGAGAGGGAGACAGAGAGGGAGGAATAGGAGTGAAGGGGGGAAACTGAGGGAGGAAGGAAGGAAGGAAGGAAGGGAGGGAGGGAGGGAGGAAGGAAGGAAGGACTAGGATGAGGAGGGAAGAATGAGGAGGGAGGAAGGAAGGAAAGAATAGGAGGGAGGGAGGATGGAATAGGAGGGAGGGAGGAAGGAGGAAGGAAGAAAGAAAGAAAGAATAGGGAAGGAAGGAGGAAGGAAGGAGGAGGGAGGAGAAATAGGGAGCGAGGGGAATGGGAGGAAGAAGGAAGGAAAGAAAGGAGGAGGGAAGGGAGAGGAAGGAAGGGATGAAGAGAAGGAAGGAAGGAAGGAGGAAGGAAGGAAGGAAGGAAGGAAGGAAGGAAGGAAGGAAGGAAGGAAGGAAGGAAGGAAGGAAGGAAGGAAGGAAAGAATAGGAGGGAGGGAGGGAGAAATAGAAGAGTGGGAGGATGGAATAGAGAGGGAGGGAGGGATGGAGGAGGAAGAAAGAAATGGAGGAGTGGAGGAAGAGAAGGGAGAGGGAAATAGGGAGCGAGGGGGAGGAAGGAAGGAAGGAAGGAAGGAATAGGGGGAGGGAGGAGAATAGAAAGGGATGGAAGAGGAGGAGGAAGGAAGAAGAAGAAAGAAAGGAAGGAAGGAAGGAAGGAAGGAAGGAAGGAAGGAAGGAAGGAAGGAAGGAAGGAAAAGGAAGGAAGGAAGGAAGGAAGGAAGGATGGAAAGAATAGGAGGGAGGGAGGGAGAAATAGAAGAGTGGGAGGATGGAATAGGAGGGAGGGAGGGAGGAAGAAAGAAAGAATAGGGAGGGAAGGAGAAATGGGGAGCAAGTGTGGGAGGACGAAGGAAGGAAGGAAAGAGAGAAAGGGAGGAAGGGAGGGAAGGAGGAAGGAAAGAAGGAAGGGAGGGAGAAATAGGGAGGGAAGAAGGGAGGGAGGATGTAATAGGAGGGAAGGAGGGAGGAAGAAGGAAATAGGAGGGAGAGAGGAAGAGAGGAAGGAAGGAAGGAAGGATAATTTTATCACAAGCAAGGAAAAAAATCCATACTGTAATGAATTGTAAGTTCGCTCATTCTCCTGAGCCAGTTTCCTTGAAGTCCACTTGTTAAACAAGTGGTAGATTCAGCTGATATTTAACCTTAAGTCATAAATCAATCGGCAAAGCCCACTAAGCCAGCCTGAAAGGAACTAGACTCTCTTGCTATGCGCAGTCAGTGTGGAAAGTTGCGCCGGCAGCATTTGGAAAGCTGTGAGCCTTCCTGAACTACCACCGCCAGCAGCCCCCAGCCAACACTCTCGGGAATGCTGGGAGTTGTAGTCAAAGGCGAGTTCTGTCCTTCACATTTTAAAAAAGAAGTCGTTCTGGCACCAAGAGGACAGTGAGGAATATTTGGAGACTAGAAACCAAGAGATTAAAGGATCTGAGGATTTTTAGCTTTTCAAAAAGGACTCAAAGACGGACCGGGTGACTCTCTGTGATCACCTTGAATTGTTGCCTTGAACTGAGAACAAATCGAACAAGGAATGGGCAGTTTAAACGATCACATTCTCAATGATCAAATTCTTTTTTAAACTGAAATTCTTGGCTGGCTGAACACACACACACACACACACAAAAACCTCCCGTGAGACAGTTAACTTGACCAATTATAGCAGGGGTGTCAAACTCCATTCCATTGAGGGCCACATCGGGGTTGGATTTGACCTTGGGGGGCTGGGGGGGTGAGTATGGCCAGTTCATCATCACTCACAGTGCTTGTGGCGGCTCAAGCACTCTGCCAGCGAAAATGGGCTCCCGAGCTCCGTTTGCAGCCGTGACGGCCTCCTGCAACCCTCTGCCAGCAAAAACGGGTTCCTGAGCTCCGTTTGCAGCTGTGACGGCCTCCTGCAACCCTCTACCAGCGAAAACGGGTTCCTGAGCTCCGTTTGCAGCCGTGACGGCCTCCTGCAACCCTCTGCCAGCGAAAACGGGTTCCTGAGCTCCGTTTGCAGCCGTGACGGCCTCCTGCAATCCTCTGCCAGTGAAAATGGGCTCCCGAGCTCCGTTTGCAGCCGTGACGGCCTCCTGCAACCCTCTGCCAGCGAAAACGGGTTCCTGAGCTCCATTTGCAGCCGTGACGGCCTCCTGCAATCCTCTGCCAGCGAAAATGGGCTCCCGAGCTCCGTTTGCAGCCGTGACGGCCTCCTGCAACCCTCTGCCAGCGAAAAAGGGTTCCTGAGCTCCGTTTTCACTAGCCAGAGGCATTGCGAGCTGGTCCGTCGCTGTTTCCAGGGTGGCCCCATGGGTCAGATCTAAGCACCCCATGGGCCAGATTCGCCATGCAGTTCTGGAGTTTGACACCCCTGAGGTATAGCAATGATCCCCAACCTTTGAGGCTTGGTGGCCTGGCTGGGGGGAGGGGTGGGGGGGGGGAAGAGGGGAACCAGGCCATGTGAAAGGCAGTCCAGCGCGCATGTGTGCAGGTCAACTCGCACGCGTGACGGGCTGGAGCGCATGCATGCGCACCCTGGCCTGCCAGTTGTGCTAGTCAAGCTGGGTGCGTGCCACAGGCCACGTCCTGGTAGTGGGCCACTGCCTGTTGATGGGGGATTCCTGAGCTACAATATTTTATCAACCTTACCAGTGATTAGTGCCCCAACAGCCAAATAATTATAAAGCTATAGAATAGATTATATAGTTTTTCCCGTTCGTCCATCTCCTCTCCTCTTTGTGTGCTTCCAGCACTGCGCCTTTGTATAAAATGAATCTCCTGTTGCAATTCTGTCAAAATACACCGAGGATTTCTAGAGACTGGGTTCACTTGAAAGAACAACTTTCTCTGAATAGAAGACGGTCCCCAAAGGAAGATACGAACACACACACACACACACACACACACACACACACAAACCTGCATATTGCATATTGCATCTTCAGCTTAGCAGTGACATTTGTCAACACCCACCAAAGCCAAGCCTGGAGATATTTTTTTCCTTCCCAACAATTATGTGAAGTGATCATTGCATTTGGAATTAATGGCTAATGATTAGAATTTTTGCCGCTAAAATAAGGACTCATTTGTAAAATCAAGAAATCTTCTACCTGTGTTTCCCTGAAAATAAAACCTAACCAGAAAATAAGCCCTAGCGTTGCTTTTTCAGGAGGCTTGTAATGTAACGCCTACCCCAAAATAAGCCCCAGTTAAGTTACTCAGCCAGACAGATGCATTTAGTGCCATATTTTCCTGAAAGTAAGACCTAACCAGAAAATAAGTCCTAACGCCTCCTCTGGACTTGGTCATATTTGGGGGGAAATACAAAATATTTATAAGCACTGGAGAGGAGGGGAGGAAAAGAGAGGGAAGAGGTGGAAAGGGGAGGGGAGGAGAGAAGAGGAGGGAAAGGAGGGAGGGGAGGAGGGGGGAGGGCAGGGTACTGGAGGGGAGGAAAAAGGAGGGAAGGGGTGGAAAGGGGAGAAGAGGGAAGGGAAGTGGAGGGGAAGGGAGGAGTCTCTTAATGGTGCATCCATTGCCACCATAACTGTGAAATCCTGATTATTACAGGTGATTAGGATTATCTCTCCAGATCATGATGATTTTGTATTACAGTCCTGGTTCTAATGTCAATTTTTTTTAGATGTAATTGCAATGCACAGCTTTGCTTTACAATTGGAACCATTGACTGGCTGGCTTGCAATTGTGTATTGCTATACGTGCCTCATTGCTGGATGATTGGAGCAGGCTGTAAATTAATTCATTTATTTTTATTTATGTAAATAAAGTATACTGCCATCCAACTCAAACACTGTGATTCTAGCGAGCGTGTGTTAAACTGAAACAAAAGAGACTGTTTCCATTGAAATCCAAAGCATGCACAAGCCACCAGGAAATCACAATCATATCCCTTTCCAGAGTAGCTATATACCTAACGAAGAATATATATACCATAATGAAGAAGAGTGCCATGTTCATCTATGGTGGCATAAACTCTGAAGAAATCGTAGTAGAATATTTTTCCGATGCAGAAATTTAATTAACCAGTAGAGGCTTTTGTGAGTTTAATAAAATGTGTTAATCTAAAAAGGTGCTACCAGACAAAACCCTGATTTTTAAGGTGTTTTAAGTACTGATGGTGTATGAGATGACCAGGATGAACTGGATGGTGGGGTTAAATGTGTTATCAGTCTTGAATCCCTTTGCATCCACAAGAGATCAAAGTCCATCCCACCTTGAATGCCACCGACTGTCAAACCTGACTCGACTGCATAGTTGCCTGTACTTGCTTTCACTCGCAGCTTTGCCAAACAATGAAGGGAGGATGGTTGTGAATTCCTGACGATGGAGGGATGCTGTGGAATGCAAGTGATTCATCTGTTGCCGGAGAGACATTATCCAGCAAGGCCAAGTGATGAAGAATATTTTGACTGAGGCAAACCGCTTTTCCCAAAGCAAAAGAACTGAAGAGTGAACTATGAACTGTAGGAGGCCTGGAGAGGAAAAGGGGAGTTACCTATGTGAATTTGCACTGGAAAAATCCCAGAACTGGCTTCGCTTCCACCAAGCACAGGTGGATTTTTTCCAGAAAGCTATGCTCTTGGTTAATATCAAGAGCCCGGGAGTTTATTTTGTTGGATGTGTCAAATGGGACAGTTGACACTGACTCTTACCTACCATCAATTTGCTTTGACTGTTAGTAGTTCAGATTCTTGTAGGTAGAGCTGCCTGCAATAAATCCAGTGCTGGGATTCATTTTTTTTTTACTACCGATAGGCTTAGTGGGCGTGGCGTGGCTTGGTGGGCGTGGCTTGGTGGGCGTGGCTTGGTGGGTGTGGCAGGAGAAGGGTATTGCAAAATCTCCATTCCCTCCCCACTCCTGGGGGAAAGTTACTGAAAAATCCCCCCTTCCCTCCCCACCCCACTAACCTGCTTTCCAGCTCCGTTCTCCTGTGCAGGGCAACCAAAGGAGACCCAGCCGATCAGCTGGGACTCAATGGGAGGCGGAGAATAGATGGGGGTGGGGCCAGTCAGAGGTGGGATTGGCCGGTTCTCTGAACTACTCAAAATTTCCACTACTGGTTCTCCAGAACTGGTCAGAACCTGTTGAATACCACCTCTGCTTAAGATCCTCCCTCACATTATAATCTTCCTTCCTTCCTTCCTTCCTTCCTTCCTTCCTTCCTTCCTTCCTTCCTTCCTTCCTTCCTTCCTTCCTTCCCCTTCCCTCTTCATTTTCCTTTCTTCTTTTTTCCTTCTTTTTCCTTTCTGGCTTTCTTCCAATGTT